>NC_086447.1:575607102-575907102 GCF_028390025.1 Pseudophryne corroboree | reverse complement strand
CATTTTCCCCCTGCAGCTTATACTGATAGGATTCACAGGGAAGCGCAGCTTCTCCACCAAGACTCCACGTCTCCTCAGCGGTACCAGGGGGTCTTAGAAGGGAAGGGGGAGTGCTGTAGAATACTAAGCCCTATTAAGGGACTTAGTGTGGTGACCCAGCTAAGTTTTACTTAGCTACAAGGGCACCGTGTGGCTGGCTCCATCTTGTTTGTCTCCCTGCGGACTCTGTGTGGGTTACACTGTGTTTCACCTTCTGTGTGTGGGTGTGTGTGTCCCTTCACATTACCATGTCCAGGGACTGTGTTTCCTGCACAGCAGAGTGTCTATCCTACCCCGGAGACTCTCTACCATGTACCCAAAATAGTACACATTCTCAGGCTATTGGGGCAGAACCCCCATGGTTAGATTCCATTAAAGGGATGATACAGTATCTAATATTTCTACAAAATTGTCCCATAATGAGAGAGAGAGACGCAATTCTTAAAACAGTCTATGAATGAACTGATGAATAGGGATTCAGTTCCCGTACCAGCGTCTCAGACCCCCCGCCATTTGCCCACAAAAGCGTACTCTGGCCCAGCTCATGCAGGCTGATACATCAGACCCAGAGGAGGGTGAAGTGGATGCGAGTGGGGGGAGGGATGCTATCCTGTCACAAGGAATACAGGTCTTAATAGGAGCTATTAGAGATGTCCTGCACATTCCTGACAATGTGGCGGAGGTAGAGGAGGAATCTTATTTTAATGTAAGAAAGAAATCCTCAGCTACTTTTCCTGCATCAAAGGAATTGAATGCCCTGTTTGAAGAAACTTGGGCTAATCCTGACAAAAAGTTTCAGATCCCTAAAAGATTAATTACATCCTTTCCCTTCCCTCTGGAAGATAGAAAGAAATGGGAACACCCGCCGATTGTGGACGCATCGGTGTCTAGGTTGTCACGTAAGATAGTCTTACCTGTTCCTGGGACAGCATCCTTAAAGGACACAGCTGACTGCAACATTGAGACCACTCTCAAATCTTTATACACTGCTGCTGGGGTTAGCCCAGAAACCCACTACTGCTTGTGCATGGATCACTAAGGCCATTGCTAAGTTGTCAGGTAACCTAATTGACGGATTAGATTCCTTGTCCAGGGGGGAGATAATTTTACTCCTATAGCATATTCAAGACGCTGCTAACTTTATGGTGGAGGCCATAAAGGAAATTGGTTTGCTCAACGCATGCACCACTGCCATGGCAGTGTCAGCACGCAGGGGTTTATGGCTACGCCAGTGGACTGCGGATGCGGATTTCAGGAAAGGCGTGGAAAGCCTGCCATTCACAGGTGAGGCCCTTTTTGGAGATGAACTGGATACGTGGATATTCAAGGCTATGGCGGGTAAGTCTACATACCTTCCTTCCGCAGCACCCCCAGCTAGGAAAACCTACTCTGCTCCAACTCTGCAGTCCTTTCGGACAGCGAAATTCAAAGACAAATCCAAAGGTTCTTTTACAGCCTTCAAAGGTACTAGAGGTAAACCCAGAAAACCAGCAGCTGTAGGTTCTCAGGAACAGACCTCCAGGTCTGCTTCCTCAAATCCTTCAGCATGACAGTGGTCCGCACTGCCTGGAAGACAGGCAAGTGGGAGCTCGGTTACGTTATTTCAGTCACGTTTGGGCAACATCTTGCCAGGATCCTTGGGTCACAGACCTTATCACCCAGGAATACAGACTGGAGTTTCAGGAACTCCCTCCTCACAGATTCTTCAAATCAGGCTTACCAGCTTCTCCGAAAGCAAGTATTACTTTACAGGCAGCAATTCAAAAACTGGTATAAACCCAGGTCATTGTCCC
The DNA here is from genome assembly GCF_028390025.1 of Pseudophryne corroboree. Classification (NCBI taxonomy): domain Eukaryota; kingdom Metazoa; phylum Chordata; class Amphibia; order Anura; family Myobatrachidae; genus Pseudophryne; species Pseudophryne corroboree. The sequence continues at coordinate 575,905,270 of NC_086447.1, read as the reverse complement.
AGTTCCACCTCAGCTACAGAACAACGGTTATTATTCCAGCCTGTTTGTGGTACCGAAACCGGACGGTTCGGTAAGACCCATTTTAAACCTCAAGTCACTGAACCCGTATTTACAGGTGTTCAAATTCAAGATGGAGTCTCTGAGAGCGGTGATCTCAGGTCTGGAAGAGGGGGAATTCCTGGTGTCTCTGGACATCAAGGATGCGTACCTTCATATTCTGATTTGGCCGCCTCATCAGGCTTATCTACGGTTTGCACTACAGGAATGTCACTACCAGTTCCAGGCCTTGCCATTTGGCCTCTCCACGGCACCGAGGGTGTTCATCAAGGTAATGGCAGAGATGATGTTTCTCCTCTGCAAGCAGGTAGTAAACATAATACCGTACCTGGATGACCTGCTGATAAAAGCGCCTTCCAGGGAGAGGTTGTTGGACAGCATTGCCCTCTCATCCCGACAACTTCAGGATCACGGATGGATTCTGAACCTCCCAAAATTCCACCTGGAACCAACACAGAGGCTTCCATTCCTGGGGATGATACTGGATACGGAGGAACAGAAGGTATTCCTTCCATTGGAAAAGGCATTGGTAATCCAGTTGATGGTGCGGGATTTTCTAAAACCAGCCCGGATATCGATGCATCTATGCATTCGCCTTCTGGGGAAAATGGTCACCTCATACGAGGCTCTGCAGTACAGAAGGTTTCATGTGAGGCCCTTCCAGCTGGATCTGCTGGGCAAATGGTCTGGATCGCATCTTCACATGCACCAGAGGATACGTCTGTCGCCAAAAGCCAGGATTTCTCTTCTGTGGTGGCTTAAGACTTCTCACCTGACCGAGGGTTGAAGGTTCAGGATTCAAAATTGGATTCTGCTAACCACAGACGCAAGCCTCAGAGGTTGGCGAGCAGTCACCCAGGGGGAACAGTTCCAAGGAAAATGGTCAAGGCAGGAAACCATTCTTCCGATCAACATTCTGGAACTAAGGGCCATATACAACGCCCTTCTACAGGCATCACATCTTCTTCAAGATCACGCCATTCAAGTTCAGTCGGACTGTAACGTACATAAACCGAAAGGGCGGAATGAAGAGCAGAGCAGAAATGTCAGAGGTAGCAAGAATTCTCCTCTGGGCAGAAAGACACGCGGTGGCGCTGTCGGCAATCTTCATTCCGGGAGTAGACAACTGGGAAGCGAACTTCCTCAGCAGACACGACCTCCACCCAGGAGATTGGGCCTTCACCCGCAGGTGTTTGAGTCTTTAACACGTCGGTGGGGAATTCCACAAATCGACATGATGGCCTCTCGTCTCAACAAGAAGCTGAAGCGGAATTGTTCCAGGTCGAGGGACCCGCAAGCAGTGCCGGTGGACGCTCTGGTGACTCTGTGGGTCTACCAGATGGTTTATGTGTTTCCACCTCTTCCACTGATCCCAAGAATTCTCAAAAGAATAAAAAGGGAAAAGGTTCAAGCAATTCTCATTGCTCCAGATTGGCCAAGAAGGGCCTGGTACGCGGATCTACTGGAGATGCTCCTAGAGGACCTGTGGCCTTTACCTGTTCGAGAAGATTTTCTACAACAGAGGCCATTCGTCTATCAAGACTTAACATGGCTACGTTTGAAGGCATGGAAGTTGAGCGTCAAATTTTAGCCTGGAAAGGCATTCCGGACCAGGTTATTCCAACCATGATCCAACCCAGGAAAGAGGTAACATCTAAACATACCACCGTATTTGGAAAAAATATGTCTCGTTGTGTGAAAACAGGAAATTTCCTGCAGTGGAATTTCAACTGGGACGTTTTCTCCTTTTTCTACAGGCAGGTATGGATGTGGGCCTACGTCTGGGCTCCATTAAAGTCCAGATTTTGGCCTTGTCCATTTTCTTTCAAAAACAATTGGCTTCTCTCCCTGAGGTCCAGAAATTCTTGAAAGGTGTTCTGCACATCCAACCTCCCTTTGTGCCTCCCACGGCACCTTGGGATCTTAACGGGGTGTTGCAGTTCCTACAATCGGAATGTTTTGAACCATTACAGGAAGTGGACGTAAAATATCTTACGTGGAAACTCACACTGTTGGCCTTGGCTTCAGCAAGGCGTGTGTCGAGCTGGGAGCATTGCCTCACAAGAGCCTTAATAGGTTGGTTGATGTGAAACGCCGACACCACTTTAGGAAGAAATTGCTGACAAGTTCTGAGTTTAGCTCTGTCCTCAGAACTTGTCAGCAATTTCTTCCTAAAGTGGTGTCGGCGTTTCACATCAACCAACCTACAGTATTGTGGTTTTTGGATATTGTGAGGGCTTTGAAGGTGTATGCAGTGGCGTCGGAACTGGGGGGGCAAGGGGGCAGCTCGCCCCCCCCAAAATATGAGAGGCGCCGCCGATATTCAGGGGGAGCGATGTGCGGTCAGCTGAAAGACCGCACATCACAACCTCCGCTCCGTGCAGGGACTGAGCAGCAGCAGGATATGGCTGTGTTCAGCCCCTCCTGCACCCATGCTCAGTTCAACAGCACTGCCCGCCCCCCTTCCCTTGCCAGGGCCGGCTCACGGCCCCAGCGAAGTGCCGCGTTTCTCGGGTGATTAGGGGGCGTGGCCTAACGTAGAGAAGTGCCTGCTGTCCCTGCATTGCAGAGACCTGTGGCTGGGATATCACAGGTAAGAGGCTGTTCGACCTGCTCCCTCTCCCTCTCCCCCCCCCTTCCCCTCTCCAATGGCAAATGTAGGATTTGTAAGGGGGATCCAGGGGTCCATATCCTGTATGTATATAACAATAAAAAAAAAAAATATATATATATATATATTATTTTATTTTTTTTTCGTTTTGTTTTTTTTTGTTTACCAGCTCTCCTAATAGGTATATTAACTGCTCCGGGTGCCCGCACTGCCATACACAATAGTGTTAGCTTCCTACAACCTTATCTCTGTGCCGCACTCCTGGATAATAAAACATCACTCAGACACCAGTTTCAGCGTTATCAACATTTCATGGTCTACACCATTTCATCAGGATATAGTCCAGGAGTGCGGCACAGAGACCAGGTTTTATATAGAGACCGCTGCCCTCTGTCTCCTCTTCTGCTGCATTGCAGCCGTCCCCAGTCTCCTCTGCACCTCCGCCAACTCCCACAGACTCCTCCTCCACATCATCGCCAATGCCCACAGCCTCCTTCGCCCTGCGCTGACCACAGCCTCCTCATCCACCGCAGACCACAGCCTCCTCCGCACCGCCGCTGCTCAATAGGTAATTTTACTCTGCTGCCTTTCTCTCTCCTTATGTCCCTGCTGTCACTCTCCCTGTCCCTCTCCCTGTCCGTTAGAGATGAGCGCCTGAAATTTTTCGGGTTTTGTGTTTTGGTTTTGGGTTCGGTTCCGCGGCCGTGTTTTGGGTTCGAACGCGTTTTGGCAAAACCTCACCGAATTATTTTTGTCGGATTCGGGTGTGTTTTGGATTCGGGTGTTTTTTTCCAAAAACACTAAAAAACAGCTCAAATCATAGAATTTGGGGGTCATTTTGATCCCAAAGTATTATTAACCTCAAAAACCATAATTTACACTCATTTTCAGTCTATTCTGAATACCTCACACCTCACAATATTATTTTTAGTCCTAAAATTTGCACCGAGGTCGCTGTGTGAGTAAGATAAGCGACCCTAGTGGCCGACACAAACGCCGGGCCCATCTAGGAGTGGCACTGCAGTGTCACGCAGGATGTCCCTTCCAAAAAACCCTCCCCAAACAGCACATGACGCAAAGAAAAAAAGAGGCGCAATGAGGTAGCTGTGTGAGTAAGATTAGCGACCCTAGTGGCCGACACAAACACCGGGCCCATCTAGGAGTGGCACTGCAGTGTCACGCAGGATGGCCCTTCCAAAAAACCCTCCCCAAACAGCACATGACGCAAAGAAAAAAAGAGGCGCAATGAGGTAGCTGACTGTGTGAGTAAGATTAGCGACCCTAGTGGCCGACACAAACACCGGGCACATCTAGGAGTGGCACTGCAGTGTCACGCAGGATGTCCCTTCCAAAAAACCCTCCCCAAACAGCACATGACGCAAAGAAAAAAAGAGGCGCAATGAGGTAGCTGTGTGAGTAAGATTAGCGACCCTAGTGGCCGACACAAACACCGGGCACATCTAGGAGTGGCACTGCAGTGTCACGCAGGATGTCCCTTCCAAAAAACCCTCCCCAAACAGCACATGACGCAAAGAAAAAAAGAGGCGCAATGAGGTAGCTGTGTGAGTAAGATTAGCGACCCTAGTGGCCGACACAAACACCGGGCCCATCTAGGAGTGGCACTGCAGTGTCACGCAGGATGTCCCTTCCAAAAAACCCTCCCCAATCAGCACATGATGCAAAGAAAAAGAAAAGAAAAAAGAGGTGCAAGATGGAATTATCCTTGGGCCCTCCCACCCACCCTTATGTTGTATAAACAAAACAGGACATGCACACTTTAACCAACCCATCATTTCAGTGACAGGGTCTGCCACACGACTGTGACTGATATGACGGGTTGGTTTGGACCCCCCCCAAAAAAGAAGCAATTAATCTCTCCTTGCACAAACTGGCTCTACAGAGGCAAGATGTCCACCTCATCTTCACCCTCCGATATATCACCGTGTACATCCCCCTCCTCACAGATTATCAATTCGTCCCCACTGGAATCCACCATCTCAGCTCCCTGTGTACTTTGTGGAGGCAATTGCTGCTGGTCAATGTCTCCGCGGAGGAATTGATTATAATTCATTTTAATGAACATCATCTTCTCCACATTTTCTGGATGTAACCTCGTACGCCGATTGCTGACAAGGTGAGCGGCGGCACTAAACACTCTTTCGGAGTACACACTTGTGGGAGGGCAACTTAGGTAGAATAAAGCCAGTTTGTGCAAGGGCCTCCAAATTGCCTCTTTTTCCTGCCAGTATAAGTACGGACTGTGTGACGTGCCTACTTGGATGCGGTCACTCATATAATCCTCCACCATTCTATCAATGTTGAGAGAATCATATGCAGTGACAGTAGACGACATGTCCGTAATCGTTGTCAGGTCCTTCAGTCCGGACCAGATGTCAGCATCAGCAGTCGCTCCAGACTGCCCTGCATCACCGCCAGCGGGTGGGCTCGGAATTCTGAGCCTTTTCCTCGCACCCCCAGTTGCGGGAGAATGTGAAGGAGGAGATGTTGACAGGTCGCGTTCCGCTTGACTTGACAATTTTGTCACCAGCAGGTCTTTCAACCCCAGCAGACCTGTGTCTGCCGGAAAGAGAGATCCAAGGTAGGCTTTAAATCTAGGATCGAGCACGGTGGCCAAAATGTAGTGCTCTGATTTCAACAGATTGACCACCCGTGAACCCTTGTTAAGCGAATTAAGGGCTGCATCCACAAGTCCCACATGCCTAGCGGAATCGCTCCGTGTTAGCTCCTCCTTCAATGCCTCCAGCTTCTTCTGCAAAAGCCTGATGAGGGGAATGACCTGACTCAGGCTGGCAGTGTCTGAACTGACTTCACGTGTGGCAAGTTCAAAGGGCATCAGAACCTTGCACAACGTTGAAATCATTCTCCACTGCACTTGAGACAGGTGCATTCCACCTACTATATCGTGCTCAATTGTATAGGCTTGAATGGCCTTTTGCTGCTCCTCCAACCTCTGAAGCATATAGAGGGTTGAATTCCACCTCGTTACCACTTCTTGCTTCAGATGATGGCAGGGCAGGTTCAGTAGTTTTTGGTGGTGCTCCAGTTTTCTGTACGTGGTGCCTGTACGCCGAAAGTGTCCCGCAATTCTTCTGGCCACCGACAGCATCTCTTGCACGCCCCTGTCGTTTTTTAAAAAATTCTGCACCACCAAATTCAAGGTATGTGCAAAACATGGGACGTGCTGGAATTGGCCCAGATTTAATGCACACACAATATTGCTGGCGTTGTCCGATGCCACAAATCCACAGGAGAGTCCAATTGGGGTAAGCCATTCCGCGATGATCTTCCTCAGTTGCCGTAAGAGGTTTTCAGCTGTGTGCGTATTCTGGAAAGCGGTGATACAAAGCGTAGCCTGCCTAGGAAAGAGTTGGCGTTTGCGAGATGCTGCTACTGGTGCCGCCGCTGCTGTTCTTGCGGCGGGAGTCCATACATCTACCCAGTGGGCTGTCACAGTCATATAGTCCTGACCCTGCCCTGCTCCACTTGTCCACATGTCCGTGGTTAAGTGGACATTGGGTACAGCTGCATTTTTTAGGACACTGGTGACTCTTTTTCTGAGGTCTGTGTACATTTTCGGTATCGCCTGCCTAGAGAAATGGAACCTAGATGGTATTTGGTACCGGGGACACAGTACCTCCAACAAGTCTCTAGTTGGCTCTGCAGTAATGATGGATACCGGAACCACGTTTCTCACCACCCAGGATGCCAAGGCCTCAGTTATCCGCTTTGCAGTAGGATGACTGCTGTGATATTTCATCTTCCTCGCAAAGGACTGTTGAACAGTCAATTGCTTACTGGAAGTAGTACAAGTGGGCTTACGACTTCCCCTCTGGGATGACCATCGACTCCCAGCGGCAACAACAGCAGCGCCAGCAGCAGTAGGCGTTACACGCAAGGATGCATCGGAGGAATCCCAGGCAGGAGAGGACTCGTCAGACTTGCCAGTGACATGGCCTGCAGGACTATTGGCATTCCTGGGGAAGGAGGAAATTGACACTGAGGGAGTTGGTGGGGTGGTTTGCGTGAGCTTGGTTACAAGAGGAAGGGATTTACTGGTCAGTGGACTGCTTCCGCTGTCACCCAAAGTTTTTGAACTTGTCACTGACTTATTATGAATGCGCTGCAGGTGACGTATAAGGGAGGATGTTCCGAGGTGGTTAACGTCCTTACCCCTACTTATTACAGCTTGACAAAGGGAACACACGGCTTGACACCTGTTGTCCGCATTTCTGGTGAAATACCTCCACACCGAAGAGCTGATTTTTTTGGTATTTTCACCTGGCATGTCAACGGCCATATTCCTCCCACGGACAACAGGTGTCTCCCCGGGTGCCTGACTTAAACAAACCACCTCACCATCAGAATCCTCCTGGTCAATTTCCTCCCCAGCGCCAGCAACACCCATATCCTCCTCATCCTGGTGTACTTCAACACTGACATCTTCAATCTGACTATCAGGAACTGGACTGCGGGTGCTCCTTCCAGCACTTGCAGGGGGCGTGCAAATGGTGGAAGGCGCATGCTCTTCACGTCCAGTGTTGGGAAGGTCAGGCATCGCAACCGACACAATTGGACTCTCCTTGTGGATTTGGGATTTCAAAGAACGCACAGTTCTTTGCGGTGCTTTTGCCAGCTTGAGTCTTTTCAGTTTTCTAGCGAGAGGCTGAGTGCTTCCATCCTCATGTGAAGCTGAACCACTAGCCATGAACATAGGCCAGGGCCTCAGCCGTTCCTTGCCACTCCGTGTGGTAAATGGCATATTGGCAAGTTTACGCTTCTCCTCCGACAATTTTATTTTAGGTTTTGGAGTCCTTTTTTTTCTGATATTTGGTGTTTTGGATTTGACATGCTCTGTACTATGACATTGGGCATCGGCCTTGGCAGACGACGTTGCTGGCATTTCATCGTCTCGGCCATGACTAGTGGCAGCAGCTTCAGCACGAGGTGGAAGTGGATCTTGATCTTTCCCTAATTTTGGAACCTCAACTTTTTTGTTCTCCATATTTTATAGGCAGAACTAAAAGGCACCTCAGGTAAACAATGGAGATGGATGGATTGGATACTAGTATACAATTATGGACGGACTGCCACGGTTAGGTGGTATAAAAAAACCACGGTTAGGTGGTATATAATACAATTATGGATGGACGGACTGCCTGCCGAGTGCCGACACAGAGGTAGCCACAGCCGTGAACTACCGCACTGTACACTGGTTGATAAAGAGATAGTAGTATACTCGTAACAACTAGTATGACGACGGTATAAAGAATGAAAAAAAAACCACGGTTAGGTGGTATATATTATAATACAATTATGGTTGGACGGACTGCCTGCCGAGTGCCGACACAGAGGTAGCCACAGCCGTGAACTACCGCACTGTACACTGGTTGATAAAGAGATAGTAGTATACTCGTAACAACTAGTATGACGACGGTATAAAGAATGAAAAAAAAACCACGGTTAGGTGGTATATAATACAATTATGGTTGGACGGACTGCCTGCCGAGTGCCGACACAGAGGTAGCCACAGCCGTGAACTACCGCACTGTACACTGGTTGATAAAGAGATAGTAGTATACTCGTAACAACTAGTATGACGACGGTATAAAGAATGGAAAAAAAACCACGGTTAGGTGGTATATATTATAATACAATTATGGTTGGACGGACTGCCTGCCGAGTGCCGACACAGAGGTAGCCACAGCCGTGAACTACCGCACTGTACACTGGTTGATAAAGAGATAGTAGTATACTCGTAACAACTAGTATGACGACGGTATAAAGAATGAAAAAAAAACCACGGTTAGGTGGTATATATTATAATACAATTATGGATGGACGGACTGCCTGCCGAGTGCCGACACAGAGGTAGCCACAGCCGTGAACTACCGCACTGTACACTGGTTGATAAAGAGATAGTAGTATACTCGTAACAACTAGTATGACGACGGTATAAAGAATGAAAAAAAAACCACGGTTAGGTGGTATATAATACAATTATGGTTGGACGGACTGCCTGCCGAGTGCCGACACAGAGGTAGCCACAGCCGTGAACTACCGCACTGTACACTGGTTGATAAAGAGATAGTAGTATACTCGTAACAACTAGTATGACGACGGTATAAAGAATGAAAAAAAAACCACGGTTAGGTGGTATATATTATAATACAATTATGGATGGACGGACTGCCTGCCGAGTGCCGACACAGAGGTAGCCACAGCCGTGAACTACCGCACTGTACTGTGTCTGCTGCTAATATAGACTGGTTGATAAAGAGATAGTATACAATACTACTAATATACTGGTGGTCAGGCACTGGTCACCACTAGTCACACTGGCAGTGGCACTCCTGCAGCAAAAGTGTGCACTGTTTAATTTTAATATAATATTATTTATCATGTACTCCTGGCTCCTGCTATAACAACCTGCAGTGCTCCCCAGTCTCCCCCACAATTATAAGCTTTATATACAATACATTGATGTGCAGCACACTGGGCTGAGCAGTGCACACAGACTGAGTCACTGTGTGACTGTGTATCGTTTTTTTCAGGCAGAGAACGGATATATTAAATAAAACAAACAACTGCACTGTCTCTGGTGGTCACTGGTCACTGTGGTCGTCAGTCACTAAACTCTGTCTGCACTCTCTTCTAATCTACAGTATCACAGCAATCTCTCTCTCTCTCTCTCTTCTAAATCTAATCTAAATGGAGAGGACGCCAGCCACGTCCTCTCCCTATCAATCTCAATGCACGTGTGAAAATGGCGGCGACGCGCGGCTCCTTATATAGAATCCGAGTCTCGCGAGAATCCGACAGCGTCATGATGACGTTCGGGCGCGCTCGGGTTAACCGAGCAAGGCGGGAAGATCCGAGTCGCTCGGACCCGTGAAAAAAAAAGTGAAGTTCGTGCGGGTTCGGATTCAAAGAAACCGAACCCGCTCATCTCTACTGTCCGTATGTCCCTTTCCCTGACCCTCTGTCACTCTCCCTGAATTTCGGCTCATTCTGTGTGGTATAATGTGAATTTCGGCTCATACCGTGTGCTGTAATGTGAATTTCAGCTCATACCGTGTGCTATAATGTGAATTTCGGCTCATTCTGTGTGTTATAATGTGAATTTCGGCTCATTCTATGTGCAACAATGTGAATTTCGGCTCATTCAATGTGCTATAATGTGAATTTTGGCTCATACCGTGTGCTATAATGTGAATTTCGGCTCATACTGTGTGCTATAATGTAAATTCCGGCTCATTCTATGTGGTATAATGTAAATTTCAGCTCATACCATTGGCTATAATGTGAATTTTGGCTCATTCTGTGTGCTATAATGTAAATTTCAGCTCATACCGTGTGGTATAATGTGAAAGGGGCACCAGTACTAGACAGTATATGGGGTACTACTATTGTGAAGCATAATGTGTATAAGGAGTATATGGTGTGGTAAACTACACTGAAGGGTACGTCCCCTTTTGAGTGACCAGGCCCCTTTTCCAGAGCATAGTTGCCGCCTTCACTTTTCCATACCCCCACTGCTCTCCGGAGGTCCCGGGGGCCAGCCTCACCTACACAATGGTGCTTGCTGGTGCAATACTGCAGTCCCAGGTGCCTCCTTCCCCCATCGCAGCACCTCCGTCAGTGGGATTCCCGGCCACCATCTACATGGGGCGGCCTCCACCCCACGGTGGTGCTGCCTCCTTTTCGTCTCCATAGTATTGCCTCCTCCTCCCTGGTGGCTCCGCCCCCAGGGGCGCCAAATAGAAAATTTATCTTGCCCCCCCCAACCTATAAATGTTCTGATGCCCCTGGGTGTATGTAAAACGAACAGCTCGTCACAGAAAATCGGACTTGCTGTTTGTTCTTTATGATCCCAATAAAATTGGGTGTCCATTGCACGCTGGATCAGGCTCACTATCCAGCATGCTTATTCTACGGCAGGCTTGCCGGTTCCAAAATCTGTACAGGCCCACTCTACTAGGTTGGTGGGTTCTTCCTGGGTGGTGTCCCATGGTGTCTCGGCTTTACAGCTCTGCCGAGCAGCTACTTGGTCATGTTTGAACATGTTTGCTAAGTTCTACAAGTTCGATACTTAGGCCTCTGAGGACCTTCAGTTTGGTCAATCAGTTCTGCAGGAACCTCAGCACTCTCCCACCCGGTTTGGGAGCTTTGGTACATCCCCATGGTACTAAATGGAACCCCAGTATCCTCTAAGACATAAGAGAAATTAGGATTTTAATTACTTACCGGTAAATCCTTTTCTCGTAGTCCGTAGAGGATACTGGGTGCCCGCCCAGTGCTTTGTTTTTCCTGCACTGTTACTTGGTTAAGTATTGTTGATTCAGCTGTTGATGTTCCTGTTTAAAGTTGGGTTAGCATAGCTTTGCTCTTGTTTGTGTGTGCTGGTTCTGAATCTCACCACTATCCTTTTATATCCGTCTCTCAAAGTATGTCTGTCTCCTCGGGCACAGTTTCCTAGACTGAGTCTAGTAGGAGGAGCATAGAGGGAGGAGCCTGCCCACACTATCAAATTCTTAATGTGCCCATGGCTCCTAGTGGACCCTTCTATACTCCATGGTATCAAATGGAACCCCAATATCCTCTATGGACCACAAGAAAAGGATTTACCGGTAGGTAATTCAAATCCTATTTTTACTAACTTTGATTTCATGTACTGCTTTATTGGACAGCTGCCACGAAATGGGACTAGTTGCTCATCCACTGTTACTTTTTCAAATGGTTCGAAAAGCTTCTTGCAGTTTTCTGCAAAGCGATCCCAAACCTCACGTACAGCTGCAAGTTTATCATTACCTTTCATTGAGCACATGTTAATTTATCGTCAAACCTGATGAACTGAAGGATGTGAGCAAATCTGTCCCGTGCCATGGCAGCAGTAAAAACTGCATGGCGAATACTTTCATCTGTTGTCCACATTTCAGATATCGTTTCCTTTCGGCAGCGAAGAGCTCCAGCGGTCAGTAGTACACCAAAAAAGCTCTTATTTCAACAGAATCTACATCTGTCCAAATTCTCATTCTGTTCAGATCAGCAAACACGTGACGCTTCAGCATTGGTGAAGACAATTTCGTCATCAAGAAACATGTTGAAAAGTTCATATATTGTGGTCTTACTGTCAGTTGAGTGCACTGGCTGTTCAGCCTCTCACTAAGCTACAGTACTTGAAGCAAATTCGAAGCCTATAGTATAACCGCCTTTTACTTTTTAATAATCCTTTCAAAAGTGATGTCTTAAGAACGATGTTTATTATTTAGTAAAAGGAATCATAAAAGTATGTGAAACGATGAGATTGTAATACAATTGTGATGAAAGGGGTAAGACTGTGAATAAAACAACAAGATGCAATTATAACATGCATGTGAAAAGAGCACTCAAGCATATACAGTACATGTGACATGAATATACAAACCTAATTGGTATTACATGTACAAACATAAATTGCAGTGCTACCAAAATAACTAGCATGTCTGGATGACTAAACAAGCCAATGATGACACAATTAAAGTCATTAGCAATATGTCTCTGTCCATGTGTGAATAGAAAATGGCTACTCACAGCTTCCTTGACCCAGCATGCATAGCTAACTAACTACGAGAAGTTAGGAGGTACAAAAGAGAAACAGACAACTTTGAGATTTTCTGTGCTGACCACTAGAGGGAGTTGGTTATACAGGTTACTGTTGTACAGAAACACATGGATTTAAACAAACTATGCTGGAAGGCATGACATTGGCAACGGTGAGTTACCGGGGGCACCGAACTTCTCCACACTCTTCCTGATTTTACAATGAACTCTTCATCCGAATCCACATCTGATGATGCGCTGGCAATGTCACTTTCTTCAAAATTCACTTCAAGATTGTCTTCCGATTCTGATGCATCTCCTTGTGGAATAAATTTGTCATCAGATTCATTCAAGACATCTTCCAGGTCACTCACATCACAGTCATCCAGCATGTGAAGAACTTCATCTTCTGACTTTAGTAAAGAACAAGTAGAACAACGTTCTGCATTTGTAACGTAATATACCAAGCGGGGTCCCGGTGGGACCCCAATTGTGTTTTTTATTATTTACATTTTTTTTAAAGAACATTTTAAAAGCCTAATTACACAGTATTTATCTTAATCCGATGCGGGACACATAGAAAAAAAATCAGGAGTAAAATAGTTGTTATAGATACGGCACAATCACAAAAAATAACATTCTGGGGTCCTCAGAAGATCCCCCTTGATATACTAAGGGATATCAGCAATATTTACATAAATGGCAAATAAAAACATATAAGGAGAAACAAAGTTTGGGGGTATTTTTTATTTTTTATGTACCATATAATAATAATGCTCTCAAATAGTCCGATAATTACAACACCTGGGACATTGCTGGGACGTTTCTTGTGTTATGTGTGCTCTTTTAATATAGAGTTCTTTCTCTGTTTATGGTGATTTGTCTGTGGGTGTGTTTGAATGTTAAATACATTTTAAACAATACTGCACGATATCTTCCTCCATTTCTCTGTTTCACATGGTCTCTTGAGTAGAATGACGATTAGAGAGGAGGACTACAAAAGCCACAAGCTGCAACTACTGATACATGCTGAAGATAAAAGTTTGGTTCAGGAACGTATATCAATTGTTGTTGAAACCATTTATTATTTCTGTTTATTATTGTCACATTTGATGTAAAGGAGCGCCTAGTCAGAGGCGTATCTAGGGTAGGGCGAGTGGGGCACGTGCCCTGGGCGCCCTGGCAGGCCCAGGAGAGGGGGGCGCCGTCGACGTCCAGGGCATCATGCCCCACTCACCCCCGTCAACCCTAAATGTGAGGGGAGGAGAGCGCAGCGTCTCTCCCTCCCCTCACCGCCGCTGCCAGCCGGTCTCCGGCGCTAGCCAATCAGAGCTTGCGGACCGGCTCCTGATTGGCTGCCGATCCACGAGCTCTGATTGGCTAGCGAACCGGCGCCAGACAGCCGCCAGAGACCGGGAGCGGTGACGGGAAGGAGAGGCGCTGCGCTGCGCTCTCCTCCCCTCACATAACAACAAGCCAGCGGCCGGTGAGTGACGGGGGGGGGGGGGCGCAGCACGGGGGGGGGCGGCACAGTGGGGCAAGTATCTGGCACCAAGTGGGGCCTGGCACTGTGGGGCATGTATCTGGCACTGTGGGGCAATGTAACTGGCACTGTGGGGCAATCTATCTGGCACTGTGGGGCAATGTAACTGGCACTGTGGGGCAATGTAACTGGCACTGTGGGGCAATGTAACTGGCACTGTGGGGCAATCTATCTGGCACTGTGGGGCAATGTAACTGGCACTGTGGGGCAATGTATCTGGCACTGTGGGGCAATGTAACTGGCACTGTGAGGCAATGTATTTGGCACTGTGGGGCAATGTAACTGGCACTGTGGGGCACTGTATCCGGCACTGTGGGGCAATGTAACTGGCACTGAGTGGGGCATGTATCTGGCACTGTGGGGCAATGTATCTGGCACTGAGGGGCATGTATCCGGCACTGTGGGGCATTGCATCCGGCACTGTGGGGCAATGTAACTGGCACTGTGGGCATGTATCTAACACTGAGTGGGGCATGTATCTGGCACTGTGGGGCAATGTATCCGGCACTGTGGGGCAATGTAACTGGCACTGTGGGGCAATGTAACTGGCACTGAGTGGGGCATGTATCTGGCACTGTGGGGCATGTATCTGGCACTGTGGGGCAATGTATCCGGCACTGTGGGGCAATGTATCCGGCACGTGGGGCATGTATCCGGCACTGTGGGGCAATGTAACTGGCACTGAGTGGGGCATGTATCTGGCACTGTGGGGCAATGTATCTGGCACTGTGGGGCATGTATCCGGCACTGTGGGGCATTGTATCCGGCACTGTGGGGCAATGTAACTGGCACTGTGGGGCATGTATCTGGCACTGAGTGGGGCATGTATCTGGCACTGTGGGGCAATGTATCCGGCACTGTGGGGCAATGTAACTGGCACTGTGGGGCAATGTAACTGGCACTGTGGGGCAATGTAACTGGCACTGAGTGGGGCGTGTATCTGGCACTGTGGGGCATGTATCTGGCACTGTGGGGCAATGTATCCGGCACCGTGGGGCATGTATCCGGCACTGTGGGGCAATGTAACTGGCACTGTGGGGCATGTATCCGGCACTGTGGGGCAATGTAACTGGCACTGTGGGCCATTTTCAGTGGCCACACCCCTTCTGGTGTGTGGCCACGCCCATTTTTTCACAGCGCGCGCCTTCGGCACGCGCACATGCTTTTTTTTGGGTGGTTTGTTTGTTTTTTTTGGGGGGTGGCGCCATTTTCCATCTTGCCCTGGGCTCCGAAAACCCTAGTTACGCCTATGCGCCTAGTACAACTGACACAAGATTTCTTTTGTATACAGTTTTATCGGCGTGAGGGACGCACCTCATTTGTGTGTAAAATTGTTAAGGCGGCACCTATTGTGCGTACAAGAGAGAATCCCTATCTTTGTAGAAGTTTAATTTGAATCTTTCCCTTAGTTTGTCTGAAATCCAAAAGCACCTCTTCTGAGCTTAAAATTGACAAGATTTTAAATTCCTTAATTGTAAGCAACTCATACAAAGCACAATCTTTGCTGCCATAGAAACTGCTTTTCGAATTAATTGTAAATAAAGGCATTATGGCTGCTGTAATAGAGATATAGTAATTGGACAATTTTGTTGTGTTAAGTTTATAAACCATATTGTTTTTCAGTGTGATGTCGAAAAATTCCTGGTAAGAATAATAAAAGAATCATAACTGGACAACATGAAGATGCTAAAAAAATATCAAATTTAAAAGACAAAGTTAACCAATTTAATCAATGAAAGTTTATTGTGTTTTACTGATGGTGTTCACAGCATGTAAGTTGTTTTTTAACTGTTGATGAAGTATGAAGGTTCTTGTTCACTTCCTGGAAGATTTCTATAGACAATATTAGCAACAATGCCATCTGTAGCATGGGAGAAAATGTTCATATGAGGTGATTACAGCCTGGTTCTTAGGAGGGAGTAAAGAAGAAAAGAGCAAATAACTGTGTACGTTGGCAAAACTATGCTGCATTGCAGATGAGGCAGATTGAAAATAGGTTTGAGAAGGTGTGTCCAAACTATAATCTAAATTGCAGTGTCAAACTAAAACTGCCCTTTATTTGTGGGCTGCATGCAAAAGCAGCCAGTATTTACCCTTCATGCAAAAAATAACGTATTACACCCCTTAAATTGCAACATGGTTTGTCCAGATGCACAGTTACTTTCTCTTATATGCTCTACTCCTACCTTAGAATCATCAGGCCCTAAGGCTCTAGAAGGGGTGGTATTTAGTTTGCCAGCTGTTGGGATCCCGGCGCACCATATACCAGTGCGGGAATCCCAACACCCGGCATACAAACACCTTTTCTCCCTCTTGGGGGTCCACGACCCCCATGGAGGGAGAATAGATAGCGTGGCATGCGTAGCGCACCACCGTACCCACAGTGTGGCGAGCACGCAAGGGGCTTATTTGCGCTCACCCAGCTGTAGGTATGCCGGCGGTCAGGATTCCGGCACCAGTATGCTGGTCGCCAGGAGTCCGGCCGCTGGCTTACCATACTACACCCGCTAGAAGTATGCTGAAATTGTTCAAGGTATTGCCTCAACTTTTTCACTTTCCAAACCACTGAATGCACGAATAACAGATGTCATAAATGTAGCCATTATTTCTCTTTTTTCACTATATGAGAGGTGTGGCTAATAAATAATGAGACTGGTGCTATAATGTAGGTATAGTTATATTAATACATTTTAACTCCATTCACCTTCTATGCATCCCCCTTTGCATCCATACCGTGCTGCATTCTTATTTTCCATTGGTTAAAGCAGCACTGTAGCTTATTATCTGTCAGCTACAGTAGCTGTCTCAACAGCTCCATTGTTTTTTTCTTTACCTCAGTAATACCCCTTTCACACCGCACAAATAACCCGGTATCGGTCGACACGGGTCGGCGTGCGGTGTGAAAGGGGCATAGCCGAAATCGCGGGTCGCCTGTCCCGGCAATTCAATCCGGGAATAAAGCAGTGTTATAACCGGCAATACAGAAATATAGGAAAACTTTGTGCGCAATAGAGCAGCTGGTATAATCTCAAAGTTTCCTAGGAGGTTTTCCTTCACCCCACACCCATAAAGTGCACAACAAAAAAATTTAGAAACGGAGACTTAACTAGCGCGTTCTTAACTTCTGCTGATGCTTGTTGTTCCACAGAATTCCATTACTCATAATTAGGTACCATATGGAAAGAGAAAGTATATATATAGTGAAGTACCGTTTTAATAACAAAACATATATAACATACAAATGAATAAAATGAAGTTATAAAATATCCAAGATATTGCACAATCCCTTCAAGCAAATGGGAGGACAGGCTAATTACCAGATATTCTGAACTGTGGTTTAGACAGTTCTGAAAGCACATGCAAGATGTTGTTATGGAATTTCCGGATAGTCCCACCATGCAGGTAACAGATCTTACTGAGTACTGGTCCTTACGTCCGTCCCCGGGCTTGTCAGGAAACAACCTACGCGTTTCTACCCCTAGCTGGGGTCTTTATCAAGGTTTTCAAACTGAATGCTTCCCTCCCTTCTCATCCTGATATTTAAACCTCCATCCACCAATAAAAGTGCTAGGCACCCAGCTGGATCCTATACATCGTTATCCACTAAAAGTTCCATGATCCTCTGCCAGAGCGTCCAAGTGGGCGGGTTTGTTACCATGACAACCCACTTGTTTCCTAATCAAAATGTGAAGGGAATGGGTGGGCGGGTTCGTCGCTATGACGTCCCGCTCGTCCGTGTACTCTCCCCTTCAGTGCAATGTTGCGCGACGTCACATCCGGTCCCGTTGTCATGGGGACCGGCATCTCTGAGCACTCCGTACTTGCGGCGCCGTATAGCATCACGTTTTAAGTCCATTATGTATTATTTATGTATCATAAATTTTAATTTTTATGTATCATGTACTTACCTTCTTTTATAATTATATTTTAGGAGATACGGACAATGAAGTATGGACTTTTTATTATTATTGGATGTCATCATTTGATTATGGTGGTATCCTATTTTTTGGTAATTGTGATAGAGACCAGGATTTGCGTTTGAATATTTATGGATGATGACCAGAGGATAAAAGGATCTATAATGACACAGTATATGGCCTTGAAGCTTGAAGCATCAGATTTACCGGTTCCCATGACAACGGGACCGGAAGCGACGTCACGTCAGAATTTGATTATGTTGTTTTATAAAAGTGAATGGAGGATAAGATTTGGCGCCTGGGTAATAGCACAAATGAATGGTGAATAGTTGGAATGGTATCATGACTAATGGACTTAAAACGTGATGCTATATGGCGCCGCAAGTACGGAGTGCTCAGAGACGCCGGTCCCCATGACAACGGGACCGGAAGTGACGTCGCGCAACATTGCGCTGAAGGGGAGAGTACACGGACGAGCGGGTCGTCATAGCGACGAACCCGCCCACCCATTCCCTTCACATTTTGATTAGGAAAACTATAAGGACAAGTGGGTTGTCATGGTAACAATCCACTTGTTGTTTCCGGATTAGGATTGGAGTTGCTATGGACGCTCTGGCAGAGGATCATGGAACTTTTAGTGGATAACGATGTATAGGATCCAGCTGGGTGCCTAGCACTTTTATTGGTGGATGGAGGTTTAAATATCAGGATGAGAAGGGAGGGAAGCATTCAGTTTGAAAATCTTGATAAAGACCCCAGCTAGGGGTAAAAACGCGTAGGTTGTTTCCTGACAAGCCCGGGGACGGACGTAAGGACCAGTACTCAGTAAGATCTGTTACCTGCATGGTGGGACTATCCGGAAATCCCATAACAACATCTTGCATGCGCTTTCAGAACTGTCTAAACCACAGTTCAGAATATCTGGTAATTAGCCTGTCCTCCCATTTGCTTGAAGGGATTGTGCAATATCTTGGATATTTTTATAACTTCATTTTATTCATTTGTATGTTATATATGTTTTGTCATTAAAACGGTACTTCACTATATACATACTTTCTCTTTCCATATGGTACCTAATTATGAGTAATGGAATTCTGTGGAACAACAAGCATCAGCAGAAGTTAAGAATGCGCTAGTTAAGTCTCAGTTTCTAAAAATTTTTGTAGTGTTATACCCGGGTTGAATATCGGGTCAGTGGCTGCGTAAACGGGCTCCCGGGTCGATGCGTCCCGGGACCCATTTAGTACAGCAGGGAGAGGCGGCGCGGAGATGATCTCATCTCCCAGCGCCGCCCCTGCCGCCGGCTCCACCCCCCGCTGCTATGGCAACCCGCCCGGCATATTTTTGGGTCGGGGAAGCCTGCAGCAGCTGCCAATGCTGGATCCCGCCCGGGAAGGACCCGTTTCCAATTCCCGGGTGGGATGCGGCATTGGCAGTGTGAAAGGGGTATAACTGATGCAAAATGGGTCCCATGGAGTACAGATTTGACTTTAGGGAAAAGAAAGAAGTCACACAGTGCTAGGTTTGGTGAGTATGGAGAGTGTTCTAGCACTGCAATCTGTTTCTTGGAAAATATCTAGTTCACAAAGAGAACTGTGTGGGCTGGTGCATTGTCCTGATGGGGAATGAAGTCATTTTTCCACAGCACTGGCCTCTTTCTTCTGATTCTTTCCTGCAAAGTTTCTAGAAAAGTTTTGTAGTAATGTAGATTCACTACAGTAAAGGCCAGTACTCACAGCCCGATTTGGGAGAGATGTGTGCTGAGCGAACCGCTCAGCACACATCTCTCCCGGCGCTCAGCACAGCGCGATCTGTGCTGAGCGTGCGGGGGGAGACGGGGGGGGCGCTCATTTCACCCAGCGGGTGAAGTGAGCGACCCGCTAGATTGGCCTGCATGCAGGCCAATCTAGCAGCAGCGATAGCGATGTGCGGGGCCGCGCATCGCTATCGCTGAGGGGGCTACACACGGAGCGATGTTGCTGAAAATCTAAGCAATCTAGTCAGATTGCTTAGATTATCGCTCCGTGTGTACCCCCCCTTAATGTAGATCCACTGTTCACAAAATAACACCCTTGATATCAAAGAAAACAACATAGCTTTGAATTTGGATTTGCTTTGACGTGCTTTCTTCATTCTCTGTGATCATGGTATTTTCCAATGCATACTATAGACTGGGCTTTTGTCTCTGGATCTTTCTGGAAGATCCATGTTTCATCACAGGTAGTAAGAATGCAAATCTGCTTGAATTTGTTCCAAAATGTCTGTACAAATTTGTGTCTGATTTTCTTTTGAGATTTTGAGGCAAAACTTGCCTAAAGTTTGATTGTTAATGTTTACCATTTCTGCTATCATTCGGATGTCGATGGTCAATTCAAACAATTTTCTAATTTTTTTCCATAGTTTTGTTTGTTTTTGATGTACTAAGCTTTCCGGGATGTCATCATCTTCGACTTCCTCACAACTTCATTAAATCTTTTGTGCCACTCAAACACACGTGCACATACAATCTGCCCCTAAGCCTCAGCATACGAAAAATTTGGTGGGCATTATGTTCAATGTAACAATTTTAAGTTGACACGTTGCTCTACTTTTGAACTAAGTATTTTTATGATGCATGGAAAAAACACAACATCGAGCGCTGTGTGACATCAAACGATCTGTGGCAACGGGATGAAACTTGCAAAACCGTTTTGGGATAATCCAATGCCAATGTTCCCCCACTCCCTTTTAACTCATGCCACAGATTTATAGCCACAGATATATAGTGCACATTACACACCTCCCAACTGTCCTGATTTTTGCAGTACAGTACCACTTTTTAGGCACTGTCCAGCCATCCACCCATGGGCCACAGTGTCTAGTGCTGGTGAGGACTACCCACCACACTTTTTCACAAACTCTCAGTCTGAGGTCCTGACTCTCATCTCTTTTAACCTTCAACCTTTTCCCTCCAATCTTCTTTACCCCTACTACAATGCTTGATTGCACTTTAGCTTACCTATCAATCTAATAGTGCCCATACACTTGTGAGATATTAGGTGCTATCCTTCGATTTCGACCGCATCTATGAGAGAAATCGAATGATTGTATGCACATTTAAGGTACCATGAGACGCGATGCGTGGGTACGCCGATTGAATGTCGCGTCTCATGATAGTATGTGCTGCACATAATATTTCTCGCATCGCAGTGCGATCGCATGTGTTTTTTTAACACATGCAATATATCGCACAACGATGGGCACCCACCGGGAGCGGCCAGGCCACTCCCGCACGGCGGTGACGTGCCCATCATGTGATTACCATGCGGTCTATCGCATGATCGCATGGTAATCACTTTTTCAGTTCAGGTGCGATTTCATTGCACCTGAACTGCCGGTGCAATGCCCTGCGATGTCACATCGTGGGGCATCGCACAAGTGTATGGGCACCATAACCCTCTCCACCAACAACTTCGCCTCTGCTAACAAACATGGTCACATCTCTCCTTTTCTCAAAAAAACAACTCTGCTCACTTTTATCTCAAAAATTATTGAACATCTTCTCTACAATCACTTACCCCAATTTATCTTGAGGCTTTCCTCTTTGACTTCCAACCTCTTGTTTCCACTAAAACTGAACTCACCAATGTAACCAATGATTTTCTCTTAGGTAAGTTAAAGGGTCACTTAGTTCCCCTCCTTCTATACCCTGATCTGCTGCATTTTTACACTGTTTATCACTCTCTGCTTTTTGACACCCTTCACTCCCTTGGCTTTGTCAACACTGTGGCTTAGTAACACTATTCTCTTAAGTTTGCCATTCTCAATCAAAAGTATGGTCTCCAATGTGAGCAGTTGGGCCTCTGTTCACAACCACTTCAGTTGCATGCCCACAACAAACCCACCAATAAGATGTTACATCTCCGTGTGTTTGAATAGTTACCATCCATGAGCACCCAGTACTTTTCTGAGACCATACATCTACATTAGTCCTGCAACTTTACATGCTAACACAGTGGGGCACATGCGATATGCAAATTTGTAGCGACGCACAGATGAAAAACACTAATCATATACGTGAATATTGGTATATAGTAGCATCCAGCCCATAAACATTGCAATAACACAAATACACATATTCATAGTCAAGCTACTGAAAAGGGGGTGTCCAACAGGGTAAACTGTTATTCTCGATGCCTGAGACCCCTGATCTTGCCACATTTGTTAATACTGGCAATACCTGGCAGCATAAGGTATCATACTACTACAGTACCTATTTTCTAACAGTAATAATGCAATAGTTATTAAGTCTGATATTAAATCAGGGAAATGAAGTATTTTGTAAGAATATATTTTGTGTAGGGTGATCTTCCATAGCTGGATTGCATAGTACAGTAATAAAATTAAACATGGGTAGGCCGGGGAAATACCTAATATGTATCTGGTAGGAAGTAAAGTGAATCGGGTGCAATATTATTGACATCAACAAGTATCACTGTCAGTATGGCAGTAAGAGTCCCAGTAGAATGAATCAATAAACAAGCATATTAGGTCAAGAATAACTCGGCAGGACTGGCAGATCATCCAACAACAAGCATGTGTCAAACCACTCAGTTGACCTAAAGCATGTTTTGATTTGCAGCTTGTTTTTAATGAAACTCACATATTATGAAAAAATATTTAAAAATGAGATTATTGGTACTCAAACGCTTTATACCAATTTTAAAAATAAAAAAGTATTTTTGCAAATGGGTTGGATCATCTGACTAATTGCTGTTGTTGCTATTTTTATATCCATAATAAGTAATGGTTTCATAAATATTCCCTGAAATGTGGTGCTATATGTGTGTCCTGGTGCTATATGCCTAAGAAATGTGAATGACTGACATTCCTAGGCTACTCCCGCAGCTTTGGCAAAGGTATTGTTTGCACAGCATATGGCGGTGTAACTACTGTACATATGTGTCCTCATACATCTTTGCTGCAGTCACGCCAAACAGCCTGTCTTGGCACTCCAGGTTTCATGAGACTTTGCTAGCGCTGGGCGTTTTTTTGGCTGAAATTGCATCTTAGATGTAATACAACGCAACTAAGATGCACAAGAAGACTGTGCTGCTTAATTTGATATGCAACACTTTTATATCTGTGTGTAACTGGGTATTACAGACTGAGTGCCCGTAACTCGGGAGTACGGGTGGCAACTGGGGAGTTCCTGGTCGTGACGTGTGAGCTGCAGCTGGGAAAGGGAAATGGCTGCAACACCGACTCTACCACTAACTCCGTTATTTCTCCCAGTAGTCGGTTGGTGCCTGCAGAGCTAGTCTTCTCCTTTAGCAGCCGCGTTTGAATAGGCGAATTAGGTCCGCCCAGACTCTGATGCCCCCAGGCCTTACGAGGTAACATGGCACCAACCAAGACTGAGGGAGAATAAGTGGAAAACTAGCTAAGACTAACGAGACTTCCAATGGCAGAGAATACAGACAGGACAATGAACAGATTATATGTGGCACGGCCGCCGAAATCCCAACATAGAGTATATGAGTGATTGTGAATGCAACAATGCATCAAGATGTTAAAATACAGAAATACAGGCAAGCAGTGTCTGTGTGGAAGCTCCACAGAAACCTGAGTACAAGACTAGCTGGTTCTGGTCAGGTAATCAATCTGGCAAGGTCTCCGAGCCACGTATTCAATACAGACATACAGGATCTAATACAAGCTGACAGATTCTCACTGAATGCTGAAAGATGTTATTATACAGAAATATAAGCAAGACAGTGTCTGTGTGGAAACTCCACACACTGCTTAGCAAAAACCTGAATACAAGGCTGGCTGGACCTGGTCTGGTTATCAATCAAGCAGGGTCTCCAGGCCATGGATACAACACAGACAGACAAGATCTCTCTTGAGCTGACAAGTTCAAGATTCCACCATGTGAGCTCTCACTAGCAGGGTCCTCTTCCCTCATGTGCCTTTATGTCTCTTACTTAACTTACCATCTTTTCAATACTCCCTTGGATGGCACCAAATCCTTCAATTTTCTGCCACCCTGATACTTATTTCAGTGATGTTTACTGACGCAGCTATATTTATTTACCCTGAACTTGTCCTATATTGAATTGAATTGTAAGTCACTGTCTTTATGTTTTGCTTATTTGTTTACTCTGTAATTGGGCGCTGCGGATCCCATGTGGCGCCTTATAAATAAAGGATGATAATAATAATAATGATAATAGAACAGGGCCTGGACACAGGTACAAACAGGAAATATGTATCTATCACCAGCTTCAGGTGAAAGGCAGGCTGGGTAATAAAGGAAGCACGCCCCAATCAGGATGGCTGGAAGCCAGATACAAGGTAATGGCCTAATTAACTGACAGGTGAGATAGCACAGGCCACACATACAAGAGACAGGCTGCAGTTACACAGACCCACCACATAATGGCCTAATTTTCTGACAGGTGAGGCTGCACAGGCCATACATACAAGAGACAGGCTGCAATTACACAGACTCACCAAAGGCGGCGGCATGCAAACAGAAATATAACATAAAATACATAAACAGAATGCAAAAAGGAATGATGCCATATAATACAAAGAATCACAGTGACAATCATACTGTAATAGAGAGAACATCACAGTGACTGCCATATAATACAGAGAGCGTCAGTGACTGACATACAGTAAAATACAGACATCACTCACCATCATATAATACAGAGAGCATTAGTGAATGCCATTTAATACAGAGAACGTCACCATGACCAACGTGTAATAGAGAGAACTTCACAATGATCACCATATGATACACATTCATCAGTGGCCTCCATATAATATTGAGAACATCAGTGACCGCCATACTATAGAGTAGTTTTGATCACCTTCAAATATAATTCGCTCAACAAAAATTAACCCTTCCTCAAAATGATTAACTACTTCAACTTCATAGTAACAACTCCGTTTAATATAACTTTAATTACCTTTATAATCCCTGTTATTAATTAGCCACAGTATCATAAAATAATTGCATTTATGTATATTAACTAATTACATTCCTCATTCTTATAAAAAACAAAAACCTTAATCCTAATTTGCCCAATTAAATCAGTAATGTGTGGGTATACTGTTATATATAAAAGTAATCATTGTAAATGGAGACTTTTCTTTTGATGATGTATTGGAATCTTAATCGTGAATGGAAGGTCACCCCAGACTATCTGCATAGCATTGGAAACCCTTCTGTATGTGCCCGTAGTTAGTTAGCTAGGCTCCCGCTGCGTTGTAAGACAGCAGCCAGTAAGTCACGGACCGCCAGGATAACTGGGACTCAGCTGACTTTGCAGCAGTGGCTGATGGTACACCACTGTTTGCTGCAAGCATAACCAGCAGTCACCTGCTAGTGTCGTTTACACCTCTGTACAGTTTCAGGGATCAGATGGGTATGCCAGGTTTCTTGCCACTCACTGTAGTGTAGGCTGATCAAGAGCCATCCTGTCTACTGATGCAGGTGTTGGTGGTGTTCCCGGGACAGAACCGATCACTACAACAGCAGCAGCAGGTGCGCCGCCACTGAGCTGTAGTATACGATCAGTGGTCACAGAGCCCTCTGTGCTTTTATCATACAGAGTGTTCTGCCATCTTCTGCAAGGGGATGATTTGTGTATAAAACTGTAGTCCAATGTGTTTCAGCAGTCCCAGATGGGTGTGTGGGGTATGAAGTGCACTGTTCTCTACCAGCTGGATGGTAATATATTACAGGATTCTACACTGGGAGGAAGTCCAGGCCTTGGAGTTGTTAGTCTGCTGGACTAGAGTGGATGGATAAATAAAAGAATTATGGACAAGGGGGGTCATTCAGACCTGATCGCACGCTAGATTTTTTCACTGCGCTGCGATCAGGTCCGAACTGCATATGCAATGCAATGCGCAGGTGCGTCGTACGGGTGCAAAGCGGATCGGTGCTCTGCGATGGGTTTTATGAAGAATCCATTTGCACAGCCGATTGCAAGGAGATTGACAGGAAGAAGGCGTTTGTGGGTGGCAACTGACCGTTTTCTGGGAGTGTTTGGAAAAATTCAGGCGTGTCCAAGCGTTTGTAGGGCGGGTGTCTGACATCAATTCTGGGACCTGACAGGCTGAAGTGACCGCAGCGGCTGAGTAAGTTCTGGGCAACTCAAAATCTGCACAAAACTTTTTTGTAGTGCTCGGCTGCACATGCGATTGCACACTTGCAGAGCAAAAATACACTCCCCTATAGGCGGCGACTATCTGATCGCAGCGCTGCAAAAAATAGCTAGCGAGCGATCAGGTCTGAATTAGGCCCAATATACAATATTACTTGGAGACAGAACCATTCTGCATAATATCTAAAAGAAAAATTAACCTACTTTGTTGTTCAGTATAATTTTTAGAAGAATCAAGGTCTCAGACACAAATATGAAATACATGTATCCTCCCAAGAAAAGCTGGTCAGTGCAATGCTGTCCAATTATAAAAGCTGCAGTTATTTAAAGCTGCTATAAAAGTCTAAATGTTCCAAAACAAACTAAGGGGAAAGAGGTGTAAGTAAAAAAACAACAATACCTTTATTTGAAAATTGCAACTAAATAATTAATGTTTTGAGCTATAAGGGATAAAGTTAATTAAAAATGTTAATGAAAACAAAATTTTCACCATGCCTTAGGGTGGGAAGGTTTTTAATAATTTACAAAAAAATAGACTAAGAGCATAAACATAAACTATTCATTACACCTAATCTCTGTAGTGTGATGTACAGTAGCTTTGAAAATTATGTTACTAAATTGAACACAAAGTTCCATGGAAGCAGTTATTTTAGGTGTGCATAATCTAGTGGTCCACAACTTGTTCAGGTGTCATGACACACCTGACATTGATACCACATAACTCATTTATTTCTGACAAATGTTAAAGTATTGTAATAACTATTCCATGCCCAGAAAGTAGGCATTTTACTCCCCTCCACATCAACATAGAAACATAGACTTTGATGGCAGTTTAGAACTACTTGGCCCATCTAGTCTGCCCTAAACAGATGTACACGCACACACTCTGGTTCATTTTTTTCAGGATCCAATTAACCTACCAGTATATTTTTGGAGTGTGAGGGAGAGCTTGGGGAGAGTATTCATACTCCTCACAGTTAGGGCCATGGTGGTTATCGAACCCATGAGGCAGTAATGCTAACCATTACACCATTCGTACCGCCCACATTGATCATGATTACATACTCAATAGACCTTCTACACTAGATAGATCTGACTACTAAATATACACTTGGGGGGCAATCCAGTTACCAGTGATGAAGTCGCACAAGTAATTGGGGTGAGATCAGGCTGTGAGAGGGGCGAATTGTGGGGCCGGTGTTACACGCAGCTGCAATGGTAACTCGCCCCCTTTTCGATAAAGAAACCCTATATACACTGCTCTCTTAAATTGTATTGAATTTCTCTGCACATTGGGTCCATACTTGAACCTGAGTTAGTGCATAATATTTTGTGACAGAATTACCAAGCCTTAAATAATGGAACCCTCATAGGTCAAGCACTGCAATGATCCAAGCTACTAATTAGAGTTAATTTGTGGCACAGAGCAAGTTAGTCTTCTAGATGCATCTTTGCATATATCACAGTAGACTTTGAAAGCTGGACATGTCTTAGCAGGCTACACTGTTCCTGGAGAAACAAGATCCCCTGCTTAATTCATTTTTCCTGTTTATCCAGGCCTTTGCTAAGGCTTTTTATAACTCCCACAGAGCTGACTCAGCAGAAAGCAAATTAGTTAATTTACACCAGGATGCCCAGTCAAAGTTGGAATATACCATTGAATTTAGCCAATGAATGTGTGATACTGACTGGATGATAGCTGCTAAACAGCATCAGTTCAGAAGAGATCTCAATCAGAAGATAACGGATGAATTAGCATGCATGGATTCACCTGTAGGATTAGAGGAGTTTATAGACTGTTGTATAACTATAGACATCCACCCGAGAGAATGCAGAAAAGATAATCAAAGGTTATTCCATTCTAGTTTTTCTATCTCCTAGTGAACCGTGTCCTGTTACCACAGCACCTGAAACTTCAGACTCAGAAGCCATGCAGATGAGTAATCTTTCAATTCTATTACCATTACTGGAGCTTGAACGTCGTAGGGAAATTAACCTGTGTCTGTATTGTGTAAGCTCTAAACATTTTATAATAAATCGCCCATTAAGAAGAAAAGGGGATAAATTGTCAGGAAACTCCAGTGCCCTATCTCCATGAAGGGAATGGAGTGGTTGCAGGCATGAAAAAAGTATATTTGCATACTGTAAGTTCCACTAGGCTTATTACATATTTACCTAACTGTTAAATGTCCTTACTTATTTGATGTATTGCATCACGGTTACATTTTCTTCTGTAGTCAAGACTGACCCTAGATTGATGAGGAGCTATATTGATAGAAGTCTAGTACAAAAATACTCTATATCTGTTGTGGAAGAAGCTACACTGATACCCCTTGAAGCTATTGATACTGTACATCTCATATTCTATCAGGCCCAGTCAGTCAGGAAACTAAATCTTTATATGTTGAAACTGTTAAAGGATATCATGAAGTTATGGTTTTGGATGTTGTGCATACCCCTAAATGTCCTATAGTTCTTGGTATGCATTAGCTACATAAACATAATTGGTTAAAAGATTAAAATACCAAAGTACTTTCCTTTGCTGTAGTGATTGGACCTGAGTGCAGAGATCAGTTTTGAGTAACCTTAAAACCTGAATATTCCTTGCCAGGTTTTTACTAGAGATGAGCGGGTTCGGTTTCTCTGAATCCGAACCCGCCCGAACTTCATGTTTTTTTACACGGGTCCGAGCGACTCGGATCTTCCCGCCTTGCTCGGTTAACCCGAGCGCGCCCGAACGTCATCATCACGCTGTCGGATTCTCGCGAGGCTCGGATTCTATCGCGAGACTCGGATTCTATATAAGGAGCCGCGCGTCGCGGCCATTTTCACACGTGCATTGAGATTGATAGGGAGAGGACGTGGCTGGCGTCCTCTCCGTTTAGAAATTAAAATAGATAGGAGAGTGAGAGTGAGACACTTCATTTACTTACTGGAGCTTAGGAGGAGTTATACTAGTGACTGATGACCAGTGACCTGACCACCAGTGCAGTTTTATAATTTATTATTATTTAATAATCCGTTCTGTTCTTGTTCTCTGCCTGAAAAAAACGATACACAGTGACTCAGTCACACTCACATACCATATCTGTGCTCAGCCCAGTGTGCTGCATCATCTATGTATAATATCTGACTGTGCTCACACAGCTTAATTGTGGGGGAGACTGGGGAGCAGTTATAGGTTATAGCAGGAGCCAGGAGTACATATTAAACAGTGCACACTTTTGCTGCCAGAGTGCCACTGCCAGTGTGACTGACCACTGACCACTGTGACCAGTGACCTGACCACACTGACCACCAGTATAGTATATTGTGATTGTCTGCCTGAAAAAGTACACTCGTCGTGTGACTTGTGTGGTGTTTTTTTATTCTATAAAAATTAAAAAACTCATTCTGCTGACAGTGTCCAGCAGGTCCGTCATTATATAATATATACCTGTCCGGCTGCAGTAGTGATATATATATATTTTTTATATCATTATTTATCATCCAGTCTATACTAGCAGCAGACACAGTACGGTAGTTCACGGCTGTAGCTACCTCTGTGTCGGCACTCGGCAGTCCATCCATAATTGTATACCACCTACCCGTGGTTTTTTTTTTCTTTCTTCTTTATACATACTACATCTCATTATCATCCAGTCTATATTAGCAGCAGACACAGTACAGTACGGTAGTCCACGGCTGTAGCTACCTCTGTGTCGGCACTCGGCAGTCCATCCATAATTGTATACCACCTACCCGTGGTTTTTTTTTCTTTCTTCTTTATACATACTACATCTCATTATCATCCAGTCTATATTAGCAGCAGACACAGTACGGTAGTCCACGGCTGTAGCTACCTCTGTGTCGGCACTCGGCAGTCCATCCATAATTGTATACCACCTACCCGTGGTTTTTTTTTTCTTTCTTCTTTATACATTACATACTACATCTCATTATCATCCAGTCTATATTAGCAGCAGACACAGTACGGTAGTCCACGGCTGTAGCTACCTCTGTGTCGGCACTCGGCAGTCCATCCATAATTGTATACCACCTACCCGTGGTTTTTTCTTTCTTTCTTCTTTATACATACTACATCTCATTATCATCCAGTCTATATTAGCAGCAGACACAGTACAGTACGGTAGTCCACGGCTGTAGCTACCTCTGTGTCGGCACTCGGGGGTCCATCCATAATTGTATACCACCTACCCGTGGTTTTTTTTTTCTTTCTTCTTTATACATACTACATCTCATTATCATCCAGTCTATATTAGCAGCAGACACAGTACAGTACGGTAGTCCACGGCTGTAGCTACCTCTGTGTCGGCACTCGGCAGTCCATCCATAATTGTATACCACCTACCCGTGGTTTTTTTTTTCTTTCTTCTTTATACATACTACATCTCATTATCATCCAGTCTATATTAGCAGCAGACACAGTACGGTAGTCCACGGCTGTAGCTACCTCTGTGTCGGCACTCGGCAGTCCATCCATAATTGTATACCACCTACCCGTGGTTTTTTTTTTCTTTCTTCTTTATACATTACATACTACATCTCATTATCATCCAGTCTATATTAGCAGCAGACACAGTACGGTAGTCCACGGCTGTAGCTACCTCTGTGTCGGCACTCGGCAGTCCATCCATAATTGTATACCACCTACCCGTGGTTTTTTCTTTCTTTCTTCTTTATACATACTACATCTCATTATCATCCAGTCTATATTAGCAGCAGACACAGTACAGTACGGTAGTCCACGGCTGTAGCTACCTCTGTGTCGGCACTCGGCAGTCCATCCATAATTGTATACCACCTACCCGTGTTTTTTTTTTTCTTTCTTCTTTATACATACTACATCTCATTATCATCCAGTCTATATTAGCAGCAGACACAGTACAGTACGGTAGTCCACGGCTGTAGCTACCTCTGTGTCGGCACTCGGCAGTCCATCCATAATTGTATACCACCTACCCGTGGTTTTTTTTTCTTTCTTCTTTATACATACTACATCTCATTATCATCCAGTCTATATTAGCAGCAGACACAGTACAGTACGGTAGTCCACGGCTGTAGCTACCTCTGTGTCGGCACTCGGCAGTCCATCCATAATTGTATACCACCTACCCGTGGTTTTTTTTTTCTTTCTTCTTTATACATACTACATCTCATTATCAACCAGTCTATATTAGCAGCAGACACAGTACGGTAGTTCACGGCTGTAGCTACCTCTGTGTCGGCACTCGGCAGTCCATCCATAATTGTATACTAGTATCCATCCATCTCCATTGTTTACCTGAGGTGCCTTTTAGTTGTGCCTATTAAAATATGGAGAACAAAAATGTTGAGGTTCCAAAATTAGGGAAAGATGAAGATCCACTTCCACCTCGTGCTGAAGCTGCTGCCACTAGTCATGGCCGAGACGATGAAATGCCAGCAACGTCGTCTGCCAAGGCCGATGCCCAATGTCATAGTACAGAGCATGTCAAATCCAAAACACCAAATATCAGTAAAAAAAGGACTCCAAAACCTAAAATAAAATTGTCGGAGGAGAAGCGTAAACTTGCCAATATGCCATTTACCACACGGAGTGGCAAGGAACGGCTGAGGCCCTGGCCTATGTTCATGGCTAGTGGTTCAGCTTCACATGAGGATGGAAGCACTCAGCCTCTCGCTAGAAAACTGAAAAGACTCAAGCTGGCAAAAGCACCGCAAAGAACTGTGCGTTCTTCGAAATCCCAAATCCACAAGGAGAGTCCAATTGTGTCGGTTGCGATGCCTGACCTTCCCAACACTGGACGTGAAGAGCATGCGCCTTCCACCATTTGCACGCCCCCTGCAAGTGCTGGAAGGAGCACCCGCAGTCCAGTTCCTGATAGTCAGATTGAAGATGTCAGTGTTGAAGTACACCAGGATGAGGAGGATATGGGTGTTGCTGGCGCTGGGGAGGAAATTGACCAGGAGGATTCTGATGGTGAGGTGGTTTGTTTAAGTCAGGCACCCGGGGAGACACCTGTTGTCCGTGGGAGGAATATGGCCACTGACATGCCTGGTGAAAATACCAAAAAAATCAGCTCTTCGGTGTGGAAGTATTTCAACAGAAATGCGGACAACAGGTGTCAAGCCGTGTGTTGCCTTTGTCAAGCTGTAATAAGTAGGGGTAAGGACGTTAACCACCTCGGAACATCCTCCCTTATACGTCACCTGCAGCGCATTCATAATAAGTCAGTGACAAGTTCAAAAACTTTGGGCGACAGCGGAAGCAGTCCACTGACCAGTAAATCCCTTCCTCTTGTAACCAAGCTCACTCAAACCACCCTACCAACTCCCTCAGTGTCAATTTCCTCCTTCCCCAGGAATGCCAATAGTCCTGCAGGCCATGTCACTGGCAATTCTGACGAGTCCTCTCCTGCCTGGGATTCCTCCAATGCATCCTTGCGTGTAACGCCTACTGCTGCTGGCGCTGCTGTTGTTGCTGCTGGGAGTCGATGGTCATCCCAGAGGGGAAGTCGTAAGCCCACTTGTACTACTTCCAGTAAGCAATTGACTGTTCAACAGTCCTTTGCGAGGAAGATGAAATATCACAGCAGTCATCCTACTGCAAAGCGGATAACTGAGGCCTTGGCATCCTGGGTGGTGAGAAACGTGGTTCCGGTATCCATCATTACTGCAGAGCCAACTAGAGACTTGTTGGAGGTACTGTGTCCCCGGTACCAAATACCATCTAGGTTCCATTTCTCTAGGCAGGCGATACCGAAAATGTACACAGACCTCAGAAAAAGAGTCACCAGTGT
Organism: Pseudophryne corroboree; assembly: GCF_028390025.1. NCBI lineage: Eukaryota > Metazoa > Chordata > Amphibia > Anura > Myobatrachidae > Pseudophryne > Pseudophryne corroboree. The sequence goes on along the minus strand of NC_086447.1, from coordinate 575,872,598 downwards.
CCTAAAAAATGCAGCTGTACCCAATGTCCACTTAACCACGGACATGTGGACAAGTGGAGCAGGGCAGGGTCAGGACTATATGACTGTGACAGCCCACTGGGTAGATGTATGGACTCCCGCCGCAAGAACAGCAGCGGCGGCACCAGTAGCAGCATCTCGCAAACGCCAACTCTTTCCTAGGCAGGCTACGCTTTGTATCACCGGTTTCCAGAATACGCACACAGCTGAAAACCTCTTACGGCAACTGAGGAAGATCATCGCGGAATGGCTTACCCCAATTGGACTCTCCTGTGGATTTGTGGCATCGGACAACGCCAGCAATATTGTGTGTGCATTAAATATGGGCAAATTCCAGCACGTCCCATGTTTTGCACATACCTTGAATTTGGTGGTGCAGAATTTTTTAAAAAACGACAGGGGCGTGCAAGAGATGCTGTCGGTGGCCAGAAGAATTGCGGGACACTTTCGGCGTACAGGCACCACGTACAGAAGACTGGAGCACCACCAAAAACTACTGAACCTGCCCTGCCATCATCTGAAGCAAGAAGTGGAAACAAGGTGGAATTCAACCCTCTATATGCTTCAGAGGTTGGAGGAGCAGCAAAAGGCCATTCAAGCCTATACAATTGAGCACGATATAGGAGGTGGAATGCACCTGTCTCAAGCGCAGTGGAGAATGATTTCAACGTTGTGCAAGGTTCTGATGCCCTTTGAACTTGCCACACGTGAAGTCAGTTCAGACACTGCCAGCCTGAGTCAGGTCATTCCCCTCATCAGGCTTTTGCAGAAGAAGCTGGAGACATTGAAGGAGGAGCTAACACGGAGCGATTCCGCTAGGCATGTGGGACTTGTGGATGGAGCCCTTAATTCGCTTAACAAGGATTCACGGGTGGTCAATCTGTTGAAATCAGAGCACTACATTTTGGCCACCGTGCTCGATCCTAGATTTAAAGCCTACCTTGGATCTCTCTTTCCGGCAGACACAAGTCTGCTGGGGTTGAAAGACCTGCTGGTGAGAAAATTGTCAAGTCAAGCGGAACGCGACCTGTCAACATCTCCTCCTTCACATTCTCCCGCAACTGGGGGTGCGAGGAAAAGGCTCAGAATTCCGAGCCCACCCGCTGGCGGTGATGCAGGGCAGTCTGGAGCGACTGCTGATGCTGACATCTGGTCCGGACTGAAGGACCTGACAACGATTACGGACATGTCGTCTACTGTCACTGCATATGATTCTCTCAACATTGAAAGAATGGTGGAGGATTATATGAGTGACCGCATCCAAGTAGGCACGTCACACAGTCCGTACTTATACTGGCAGGAAAAAGAGGCAATTTGGAGGCCCTTGCACAAACTGGCTTTATTCTACCTAAGTTGCCCTCCCACAAGTGTGTACTCCGAAAGAGTGTTTAGTGCCGCCGCTCACCTTGTCAGCAATCGGCGTACGAGGTTACATCCAGAAAATGTGGAGAAGATGATGTTCATTAAAATGAATTATAATCAATTCCTCCGCGGAGACATTGACCAGCAGCAATTGCCTCCACAAAGTACACAGGGAGCTGAGATGGTGGATTCCAGTGGGGACGAATTGATAATCTGTGAGGAGGGGGGTGTACACGGTGATATGTCGGAGGATGATGATGAGGTGGACATCTTGCCTCTGTAGAGCCAGTTTGTGCAAGGAGAGATTAATTGCTTCTTTTTTGTGGGGGTCCAAACCAACCCGTCATATCAGTCACAGTCGTGTGGCAGACCCTGTCACTGAAATGATGGGTTGGTTAAAGTGTGCATGTCCTGTTTATACAACATAAGGGTGGGTGGGAGGGCCCAAGGACAATTCCATCTTGCACCTCTTTTTTCTTTAATTTTTCTTTGCGTCATGTGCTGTTTGGGGAGTGCTTTTTGGAAGGGCCATCCTGCGTGACACTGCAGTGCCACTCCTAGATGGGCCCGGTGTTTGTGTCGGCCACTAGGGTCGCTTATCTTACTCACACAGCTACCTCATTGCGCCTCTTTTTTTCTTTGCGTCATGTGCTGTTTGGGGAGTGTTTTTTGGAAGGGCCATCCTGCGTGACACTGCAGTGCCACTCCTAGATGGGCCCGGTGTTTGTGTCGGCCACTAGGGTCGCTTATCTTACTCACACAGCTACCTCATTGCGCCTCTTTTTTTCTTTGCGTCATGTGCTGTTTGGGGAGGGTTTTTTGGAAGGGACATCCTGCGTGACACTGCAGTGCCACTCCTAGATGGGCCCGGTGTTTGTGTCGGCCACTAGGGTCGCTTATCTTACTCACACAGCTACCTCATTGCGCCTCTTTTTTTCTTTGCGTCATGTGCTGTTTGGGGAGGGTTTTTTGGAAGGGACATCCTGCGTGACACTGCAGTGCCACTCCTAGATGGGCCCGGTGTTTGTGTCGGCCACTAGGGTCGCTTATCTTACTCACACAGCTACCTCATTGCGCCTCTTTTTTTCTTTGCGTCATGTGCTGTTTGGGGAGGGTTTTTTGGAAGGGACATCCTGCGTGACACTGCAGTGCCACTCCTAGATGGGCCCGGTGTTTGTGTCGGCCACTAGGGTCGCTTATCTTACTCACACAGCTACCTCATTGCGCCTCTTTTTTTCTTTGCGTCATGTGCTGTTTGGGGAGGGTTTTTTGGAAGGGACATCCTGCGTGACACTGCAGTGCCACTCCTAGATGGGCCCGGTGTTTGTGTCGGCCACTAGGGTCGCTTATCTTACTCACACAGCTACCTCATTGCGCCTCTTTTTTTCTTTGCGTCATGTGCTGTTTGGGGAGGGATTTTTGGAAGGGACATCCTGCGTGACACTGCAGTGCCACTCCTAGATGGGCCAGGTGTTTGTGTCGGCCACTAGGGTCGCTTAGCTTAGTCATCCAGCGACCTCGGTGCAAATTTTAGGACTAAAAATAATATTGTGAGGTGTGAGGTATTCAGAATAGACTGAAAATGAGTGGAAATGATGGTTTTTGAGGTTAATAATACTTTGGGATCAAAATGACCCCCAAATTCTATGATTTAAGCTGTTTTTTAGGTTTTTTGGAAAAAAACACCCGAATCCAAAACACACCCGAATCCGACAAAAAAAATTCGGTTAGGTTTTGCCAAAACGCGGTCGAACCCAAAACACGGCCGCGGAACCGAACCCAAAACCAAAACACAAAACCCAAAAAATTTCCGGCGCTCATCTCTCGTTTGTACCAGGACTAGGTTTATGTATTTGGCAAGCAACAAAACTGAAACTTTCCCACCATGTCGGCTATACAGTATGATTGTCCCATTTGTCCAATTTACTTGTTGATAACTAAAGCTGTGTACACAGATATGATATCAGCTCAATTTGAAGTTTCCGGTATAACAAATCAGGCATATTTCTCAGTGTGTAGGCCCGATTTGCGTGTGCCTGCATTCGGTAGCAACATCACCCCTGCGGCACAGACATATGGGGGTATATGCAATTGCGGTCGAATTCCCGAAATTGTCGAATTTCGGGTCATTTTCGCCAAAAAAAAAAAATCGTCAATGCAATTCAGTGCTTTCCGTCAAAAAAACGGACTTTCAAAATTCGACTTTTTGAAATTCGACTTTTTGCAAATTCGACTTTTCTGCAATGATACAAGTGCTGCAATTCGACAAAAGCATATTCAATTCAAGTTTGGAAATTCGACAGCAGTGCTTTTAGACAGTAAATTCGTCATTTTCAATCCGCCACACTTTGGAGGGTGAAAACAATAAAAAAAAATTTAAACATGTTTTTTTTGGTGTTTTTTTTTTTGGGAATAGCATATCTATTTATATTAGAAGGGATTAGGTACTTTTTTTTTTTTTTTTTTTGGGAGGCACAAGTATTATTTATATATTTTTTAAAATATTATTTTTTTTTTATTTTTTTTTTAGTGCTGGAACGGTAAAATTAAAAAAAAAATGGCGTGGGGTCCCCCCTCCAAAGCATAACCAGCCTCGGGCTCTTCGAGCTGGTCCTGGTTCTAAAAATGCGGGGAAAAATTGGGCAGGGATCCCCCGTATTTTTAAAACCAGCACCGGGCTCTGCGCCTGGTGCTGGTGCAAAAAATACGGGGGACAAAACGAGCAGGGGTCCCCCGTATTTTTCACACCAGCATCGGGCTCCACTAGCTGGACAGATAATGCCACAGCCGGGGGTCACTTTTATACAGTGCCCTGCGGCCGTGGCATTAAATATCCAACTAGTCACCCCTGGCCGGGGTACCCTGGGGGAGTGGGGACCCCTTCAATCAAGGGGTCCCCCCCCCCCAGCCACCCAAGGGCCAGGGGTGAAGCCCGAGGCTGTCCCCCCCATCCAAGGGCTGCGGATGGGAGGCTGATAGCCTTGAGTAAAATGACAAGAATATTGTTTTTTCCAGTAGTACTACAAGTCCCAGCAAGCCTCCCCCGCAAGCTGGTACTTGGAGAACCACAAGTACCAGCATGCGGGAGAAAAACGGGCCCGCTGGTACCTGTAGTACTACTGGGAAAAAAATACCCAAATAAAAACAGGACACAGACACCGTGACAGTAAAACTTTATTACACACTGCCGACACACACATACTTACCTATGTTCACACGCCGACATCGGTCCTCTTCTCCATGTAGAATCCACGGATGCCTGAAAAGAAAAGATCAATATACTCACCTCAGCCAGGGTCCAGAGATAAATCCACGTACTTGGCAAAAAAAGAAAACGGACACACGGACCACCGGACTGAAAGGGGTCCCATGCTGACACATGAGACCCCTTACCCCGAATGCCGGGACACCACGTGACTCCTGTCACTGAAGTCCCTTCAGCCAATCAGGAAGCGCTACTTCCGTGGCGCTCACCTGATTGGCTGTGCGCTGTCTGTGCTGTGACAGCGCATCGCACAGCTTTCTCCATTACTTACAATGGTGGGATCTTTGCCGTCTGCGGGGGTTACTCGCGGTCAGCCGCTGACCGGCGGGTGACCTCACCGCTAGCCGCTAAGTTCCCACCATTGAATATAATGGACGGAGCTGTGCGATGCGCTGTCTGACAGCTTGGACAGCGCACAGCCAATCAGGTGAGCGCCACGGAAGTAGCGCTTCCTGATTGGCTGAAGGGACTTCAGTGACAGGAGTCACGTGGTGTCCCGGCATTCGGGGTAAGGGGTCTCATGTGTCAGCATGGGACCCCTTTCAGTCCGGTGGTCCGTGTGTCCGTTTTCTTTTTTTGCCAAGTACGTGGATTTATCTCTGGACCCTGGCTGAGGTGAGTATATTGATCTTTTCTTTTCAGGCATCCGTGGATTCTACATGGAGAAGAGGACCGATGTCGGCGTGTGAACATAGGTAAGTATGTGTGTGTCGGCAGTGTGTAATAAAGTTTTACTGTCACGGTGTCTGTGTCCTGTTTATATTTGGGTATTTTTTTTCCAGTAGAACTACAGGTACCAGCGGGCCCGTTTTTCTCCCGCATGCTGGTACTTGTGGTTCTCCAAGTACCAGCTTGCGGGGGAGGCTTGCTGGGACTTGTAGTTCTTCTGGAAAAAACAATATTCTAGTCATTTTACTCTAGGCTATCAGCCTCCCATCCGCAGCCATTGGATGGGGGGGACAGCCTCGGGCTTCACCCCTGGCCCTTGGGTGGCTGGGGGGGGGGACCCCTTGATTGAAGGGGTCCCCACTCCCCCAGGGTACCCCGGCCAGGGGTGACTAGTTGGATATTTAATGCCACGGCCGCAGGGCACTGCATAAAAGTGACCCCCGGCTGTGGCATTATCTGTCCAGCTAGTGGAGCCCGATGCTGGTGTAAAAAATACGGGGGACCCCTACTCTTTTTGTCCCCCGTATTTTTTGCACCAGCACCAGGCGCAGAGCCCGGTGCTGGTTTTAAAAATACGGGGGATCCCTGCCCAATTTTTCCCCCGCATTTTTGGAACCAGGACCAGCTCGAAGAGCCCGAGGCTGGTTATGCTTTGGAGGGGGGACTCCACGCCATTTTTTTTTCGGGTTTTTCGGGTTTTTCCCCGTTTTTTTAAATCGCGGCAAAATCCGGCAAATCGGCCGTTTTTCGCCCGCGGGACTGTCGAATCCGTTTTTCATTGAATATGGTGAATTCCGGCAGCCACCTGCCGGAATTCACCTGTCGAATTGTGTCGAATTTAAAAACGGCGATAATTTGCCGCGATTCGCCGTGAATTGCATATACCCCTAGGGCAATAATGCTAGCGAGCGCGGCATGTATAATGAAGGCTGACATAATGACTGGTTACCAAGAAAAACGGCTGCGCTGAATGTCAGAAATACAGTAAAGAGAGAGCCAACGTATGAAAATGTAAAAATTTAATGCGTAATAAAGATGAATATTATAATGTGATAATACCAATAAAAACAATGAAAAATAAAATAACCCACAAAACTTGTCTCAGAATGTCTGCACGGCTGGAGGACTTATACTGTGCTGCAGCTATATTATAGAGCTGAAGTCCATGTTCCACAGCTGCCGATATACGCTGCTGAATGTGCACAAACGATGAACAATAGGTGCAATGAATAAACCTCCAAGAATGGAATGACTGTGCATCACCAGTGATAGTTCAGTAGTTAATACCTCTCAGGTGGGCTGGTCCGTGTACCGGGCGTCCCCTGTCGGATGTCCTGCGTTGCCCACAGATGCTGTGCAGTGGAGAGAGGATGTAACGCTATGTGCTGATGAGCTGGCTGAGGCTGCATGAATGGTAACAGCCGCTGGAACGGTAAAGGCAGTCGGAAACGTACCCGTCTGGGTATAATGGAGTTGCACCAAAGTAAGACACCTGAGCAAGGTGTGTGGAGAGGCGGGTGCTAACGCGTTTCGTCATGCTCCACGTGACTTTTTCAAGGGTGGAGCGAAAAAGTCACGTGGAGCGTGATGAAACGCGTTAGGACCTGCCTCTCCACACACCTTGCTCAGGTGTCTTACTTTGGTGCAACTCCATTATACCCAGACGGGTACGTTTCCAACTGCCTTTACCTTTCCAGCGGCTGTTACCCTTCACGCCGCCTCAGCCAGCTCATAAGCACATAGCGTTACAACCTCTCTCCGCTGCACAGCATCTGTGGGCAACGCAGGACATCCGACCGGGGACGCCCGGTACACGGACCAGCCCACCTGAGAGGTATTAACTACTGAACTATCACTGGTGATGCACAGTCATTCCATTCTTGGAGGTTTATTCATTGCACCTATTGTTCATCGTTTGTGCACATTCAGCAGCGTATATCGGCAGCTGTGGAACATGGACTTCAGCTCTATAATATAGCTGCAGCACAGTATAAGTCCTCCAGCCGTGCAGACATTCTGAGACAAGTTTTGTGGGTTATTTTATTTTTCATTGTTTTTATTGGTATTATCACATTATAATATTCATCTTTATTATGCATTACATTTTTACATTTTCATACGTTGGCTCTCTCTTTACTGTATTTCTGACATTCAGCGCAGCCGTTTTTCTTGGTATCTCTCTTGTTACATGACGACACATAGCTGTTCGGCAAGCGCAGTATTTCAGAAATTTGTCTGTAGTATACACTTTTAATCTATGTGATACCTCCTTTGCTGAGGCGCTTTTCCAGCAGTCAATCCATCCTTATAACGACAGGTTACACGTCGTTCCAGTGAGTACCCAGTTTTAGTCCGGAGTTTTATTCGTCTTTCTACTTCATCTGCTGGATCTCCTATATTCTTTGTCAACAAGAATGGTGGGAGTTTTAGACTCTTCTTTGATTATAGAGATTTAAACACAGTCATAATAAATCGATATCCTCTTCCTTTGTTAGCTTTTGGACATCTGCAAGGAGCTAAGGGTCTATATATGAAATTGCACTTCTGATGGTAATTATGACCAATATTTAAAAAGGCAATGCTTTTAACAGCAAGACACGGCTAGTAAAACCATTGCCTTTATAAATATCAGGCATAAACAGTCAGAATAGCCTGGTTTCGCAACCCGATGCTTCATAAATAACCCCACTAAAATCTTTACTAAATTGGATTTGAGGGGAGCCCTTAACTTAAGTCAGGAGGATATTAAATGGAAGGCGGCTTTCCAAACCTGATATGGGCATTTCATTATTTATTAATGCCTTCAGGTATGGTTATGCCCCTACAACCTTCCAATATTTTGTGAATTATGTGTTCCGAGATATTCTGTACCAATTTGTCATCTACTTAGACCAGTGGTTCTCAAACTTTCTTGAAACACAGAATCCTAGAGTATCAGTATTTTTTCAAGGCACCCCTAGTCCAAAAGTTGTTATTGGTAAATGTAAAAAAATATATAAAATTCAATAAATTATGCTTACCTGTCACCCTTAGGTTCAGTTATGTGATGGTGGACATAGTTGTGATTCTGATTGTCCACATATTTTATAATTGGCAGCCACCAGCACTGGTTTTGACTGTAAATAATTTGTTTTGGTCCTGGACTACCAACCCAAGGCACCCTTGCAAGTATCTCGCATCATCCCAGGGTGCCTAGGCAAACAGTTTGTGAACCACTGTCTTAGACAATATATTAATTTATTCTGAGATTTTACAACAACATTAGATTAATGTTAAATGAGTTATAAAATGACTTTGTACTCATGGCCTGTATGCTAAAATGGAAAAATTTATGTTTGAAGCTAACCAAATTAATTTGTTGGTCACATACTGTAGTTTGACCTTCGGATACTGAGATGGATACACAGTACAAAAAGTCAATCTAAGTTAGCCTGAACTTGATTTTCTATTATAGACAATTTAATAAAGAATTTTTAAAAATTGTGTTTAAAAACACTTGACTATCCTCACTAAAAAGGAGCACCTTTTTATCAGACTGGTCTGGTATTGCGTCCTTATCCCCAAAGTTCATTTGTTGTAGAGGTTGACGTATCAGAGTCAGTAGTTGAGGTTGTCTCTCTTTTCACAGCGTACGGGCTTTAACACATTTTTCATTCCTGTGGAATATATATTTGACTTTGTCTGTGACCCGAACTTAATCTACCCTCTTTGAGAAATAAAGCTTGTATACAGGTGAGCAATTCACTTTGCTCACTTAAGTTGTACTGTATTTCTCAGCACAGTGGTCCATACTTGACCTTGTTTCCTAACAATATTCTGTGACATGATTTCTTCTGAATTGATACAGGTTGAGTATCCCTTATCCAAAATGCTTAGGACCAGGGGTATTTTGGATATCGGATTTTTTCGTATTTTGGAATAATTGCATACCATAATGAGATATCATGGTGATGGGACCTAAATATAAGCACAGAATGCATTTATGTTTCATATACACCTTATACACACAGCCTGAAGGTCATTTTAGACAATATTTTTTATAACTTTGTGCATTAAACAAAGTGTGTGTACATTCACACAATTCATTTATGTTTCATATGCACCTTATACACACAGCCTAAAGGTCATTTAATACAATATTTTTAATAACTTTGTGTATTAAACAAAGTTTGTGTACATTGAGCCTTCAAAAAACAAAGGTTTCACTATCTCACTCTCACTCAAAAAAGTCCGTATTTCAGAATATTCCGTATTTCGGAATATTTGGATATGGGATACTCAACCTGTATATGATGTGGGGTTACATTGGATCCAGGGATCTGCAGTATAGTTGTCGATTGTGAAGCGTGAGAGGGAACAAATAATTGTAAGCTTGAAAATGGAGAAAGATGGAGTGTGAATACAGAAAGGTGTGTAAAAAAGGTATTAGTTAGAGCTGGTGTGCAACCAGCAACTGAGCAACGCAGGCAAAGGAATTAAAAATTGTCTATAGAAGCAGATGAAATGGGAATAAAATCAAATGGAAATAGACAATAATGAATGTGGAAAACCAACTGAAGTTGACAATATTTGGCCTTTAAATCCAGGGCCAAATTAAGAGTGGCTGGGGCCCTGGGGCAACAAAATTGTGGAGGGCCCCACTACTAAAGCACCCCCATGCAAACTTGTTGCGTGTCTGTTACACAACAAAATAAAACAGTCCTGATAATGCTGTCTGCGTGGATGGCTCACCTGATTCGACCTGAACACTTTCACTGGTTGCATTATATAGTAACAGTGGCCCTCATTCCGAGTTGTTCGCTCGTTAGCTGCTTTTAGCAGCATTGCACACGCTAAGCCGCCGCCTACTGGGAGTGAATCTTAGCATAGCAGAATTGCGAACGCAAGATTAGCAGAATTGCGAATAGAAATTTCTTTGCAGTTTCTGAGTAGCTCGAGACTTACTCTGCCACTGCGATCAGTTCAGTCAGTTTCGTTCCTGGTTTGACGTCACAAACACACCCAGCGTTCACCCAGACACTCCCCCGTTTCTTCAGACACTCCCGCGTTTTTCCCAGAAACGCAAGCGTTTTTTCGCACACACCCATAAAACGGACAGTTTCCGCCCAGAAACACCCACTTCCTGTCAATCACACTCCGATCACCAGAACGAAGAAATTTCTTCGTTAAGCCGTGAGTAAAATACCAAACTTTTTTGCAAATTTACTTGGCGCAGGCGTACTGCGAACGTTGCGCATGCGCAGTTTGCGACTAATCGCACCGATGCGAAGAAAAATAACGAGCGAACAACTCGGAATGAGGGCCAGTGTGCAGGACACAGCAGAATAATAAGCGACATGCTGGTATCACGTCTCCTTTCTTTGTAAGCTAGACACTAGCACAGCTGCGCTCAGTAGTCTGCAGCGCCATGCACACTGCACGGGATTTGTGAGGGTAAATAGTGGTTAGTGGGTCGACATAGGGCCTAATTCAGAGTTGATCGCAGCAACAAATTTGTTAGCAGTTGGGCATAACCATGTGCACTGCAGGGGGATTAGATATGACATGGGCAGAGAGAGTTAGATTTTTGTGGGGGGTGTTAAAACTGAAATCTAAATTACAGTGTAGAAATAAAGCAGCCAGTATTTACCCTGCACAGAAACAAAATAACCCACCCAAATCTAAATCTCTCTGCAAATGTTTTATCTGCCACACCTGCAGTGCACATGGGGGGTCATTCCGAGTTGATCGCTCGCTAGCTGTTTTTAGCAGCCGTGCAAACGCTATGCTGCCTCCCACTGGGAGTATATTTTAGCTTAGCAGTTTCAGAGTAGCTTCAGACCAACTCAGCACTTGCGATTACTTCAGAATGTTCAGTTCCGGATTTAACGTCACAAACACGCCCTGCGTTCGCCCAGCCACACCTCCATTTTTCCTGGCATGCCCGCGTTTTTTTCGAACACTCCCTGAAAATGGTCAGTTGACACCCAGAAACGCCCACTTCATGTCAATCACTCTGCGGCCAGCAGTGTTACTGAAAAGCTTCACTAGACCTTGTGTGAAACTACATCCGCCGTTGTGAAAGTACGTCATGCGTGCGCATTTCGTCGCATACGCATGCGCATTGCGCCGCTTACGCATCCGCAGAAGTGCCTTTTTTTTGCTTCATCGCTGCCCAGCGAACATTTTCAGCTAGTGATCAACTCGGAATGACCCCCATGGTTTTGCCCAACTGCTAACAAATTTGCTGCTGCGATCAACTCTGAATTACCCCCATAGTTAAGAACAGTAGTAAGGGATGCGTTGTATAGGAAGGTCGCTTGTTCAGAGAGAGAGAATAAGAGAGACAGGTGAGTCAAATAGGGAAGTGGTGGCAATAGTCTCATGTTACACTTAGTGATGGTAGCCTTAGGAGGTAGAAATTGAGAAGCAGAGAGAGATAAGTTAAAAGAGAGCAGGTGGTGGTCTGAGAGGGGGAACAGGCAGTTAGTGAAATCAGAAATATTGCAGCAGTGAATGAAGACCAGATCCAGTGAGCTCCCATTCACTGAGAGAGACCAAGTGACAATGTGAGGTTGAGGAGTTTAGAGGCAGAAGATTTTGTGGGGGGTGCAGATAGGGATGTTGAAATCACCTAAGATAATGGAGGGACTGTTAAAAGAGAGGAAGTGAGAAACCCATGAAGCAAAGTTGTCGAGTAACTTGGAGGGAATGACAGGGAGTCGTAAATGACAGCAGCTTGAAGAAGAACGGGTTGAAAAAGGCGTATAGCATGGTCCTCAAATGTAGAGACTGTAAGGGAGGGTTCTGGGGTATGAGTTGGTATGAGTAGTTAGCGGGTAGTTGGACCCCAACACCACCACCATGGCGAGAATGCGAATACCCCAGCAGAGAGAGCAGCAGGAGAAGTGGTGTCAGAGGAGGTAATCCAGGTTTCATTGATGCCTAGGAGATGCAGGGAATTGGAGAAGAAAAGGTGATGGGTGGGGACCAGTTTGTTACAGACAGATCTGGCATTCCAGAGGACACAGAAAAGAGGGAGAGAGTCTGAGGGGGTGATGATTGAATGAGATTATCAGGCTGTAGTGATGAGGTGAGATGAAGTTAGATAGCAGGGATACAGAGGGTGTAGTGATGGTGCTGGCTTCTGAGCTAGGAAGGGAATAAAGTATGGTACTGTGGGAGGTGAGGTGGCAGGGAGAAGAGGGAGGAAGCAAGGCTGAGTGGTGGAGGAGTAGGCCCAAGTCGTGGCAGAGGTGAACGACAGTGGAGTGATAGGGAAGGAGTGGAAGGGAAGCAGTGGTGTGGATGGGAGACTGAGGATGCGAGAGAGGAGATGTAGGAGACTAGGAGGGAAAGATAGAGGTGGGAGCAGAGGACAGAATACAGGATGGGGCAGACAAGGTGTGTTGGTGGGCATTAGCGAAGGCTGGACATACTGTAGTGTGGATGATGTAAATAGGAGTAGAAATGTAGAAATAAGAGTGGTGGCTGTATGAAAGACAGGAGTTATATTGCAGAAATTCAGGCGAAAGTACAGTGTTGTTGGAAGTGTTCAACGGCAGTAATTTGGTTTTAAGCAGAAAGTGTATGTAGTCACAGAAATTACATAGAAGGATGTGTTTGAATGAGAGGATATGAGGGTAGGGGAAAAAAAACTAAGGAAATTCAGACTACAGTAGATTGCAAGTACTGTCTATCAAAACAAGATGACAGGTTCAGCATGTGCATGAAGGGGTTTGATAATATTGCAAGTAAACATACTGTAAGTATTCGAGAAGGAACTGGGTAGTTGTAGCTATGTCTAAAACAGGGAAATACAGTGCTGACTGTCCAGGTTACACCGACAGGAGTTGTTTGGTGTGATGAGAAGTTGAACTGCAAATTGTTGTGTCAATGAAGTTTGTTTGTGATCGTAGAAGTTGTGTAGCAGTTCATATGTAGCTGTATTAGTTGTTGGATGTTTTCTGTCAGTTTTTGTCCAGTTCAAGTCCAGAATAAGATGGCCTACAAATATTTGTAAGCAGCTGCGGGACGTTTTCCCCATGCCGCACCTGCAAAGGTCCAACACCCCCCCGCAAATGCCTTTGCCTGTCAGTCAGGCAGAGGCATTCGCAGCCAATACGATCCAATCGCATTGGTCGGGTGCGCACGCGCAGGATGGGACCTGTGCGTGTGCACTAGCGTCACCAACGGGGTTATTGCGGTCACATTGCTTAGCAATGCAACTTGAATAACCCCTTGCAATGATATTTACTCTATCTGTTAGAAGCCGATTGGCTGGTATTTTATCTCCAGGTACTTTATCCCCATCCAAGGCTTAGTAAATAGACCCCTTAGGGGTCTATTTACTAAGTCTTGGAGAGAAATAAAGTGGTTGGAGATAAAGTTTCAGCCAATCAGCTCTTAAGTACCATGTTACAGGCTGTGTTTGAAAAATGACAGTTACAGTAGGAGCTGATTGGCTGGTACGTTATCTTTCTCCAAGGCTTAGTACATAAACCCCTAGGTCACACTGGACCTGTTTCAGATCCACATGCAAACTGTGCGCAATGCTGATGTGCCCATAGTAAAGCAATTTTTTTTAAACTGTGCATTTGCCAATTTTCCCAAAAACTTGTATGGTGCACACATTACAAAGTGTATGCACAAAGACGCTGTTGTGCTCAAGATGGATTCTATGAGAAATGTGGAAAAGTGATGGGCTTTCCTGGGAGGTGGCAAGAGATACACACAAAAGTGGTCCCTGCAATCGGCTAGTTTTGGGAGTGTCATGGGTGTGTCCATGAAAGTGGTCGCTTACCACAGGCGCTCAACCATTCACATACGTGGCCATACTCGGATGGAGAAACACCACCTGCCATAATGCTGGTGCAAGTTTCTATGGTGAGACAGACGGTAGCATCTAAGGACGCAATATGTGCAATCGCTAAAAGTGAGTGTTCCAGTCCTTGCACCTTGTACACCAGGGTTTGTAGCAGCATTTGCATAAAATCACAGATGGGACAATATTTACTAAGAATTCGAGTTTGTCCGGATTGTGTTTTTTTTTCTAAGTCCCAATCCGGGAATTCACTAAGCACCAATCTCGGCAGTGTTTAGACTATTCGTAATGGTTTGATTTGCAAAGTTCCGAAATTCGAATGAATAGACCATCGGTCAAACGCGGCTGTTATTTCATACAATACGGGCATTCACTATTCATTCGTATTTGGGTGTTAGTTTCTGAGTGCTCAAGTGCGGGTCTGTTTTTTTTTCGATTCGTTAAAAAAAGCAGCAAAAAAATAGACCTGCTTTTTCCAGTCGAGTTTGGATAACCATGCACGGATCAGTGAGATCTGTGCATGGTTATCTATGGGAAAGGGTCTGTTTAGTGTAAAAACTTGAAAAAAATTGCGTGGGGTCCCCCCTCCTAAGCATAACCAGCCTCGGGCTCTTTGAGCCGGTCCTGGTTGAAAAAATATGGGGGGGAAAATGACAGGGTTCCCCCATATTTCATCAACCAGCACCGGGCTCTGCGCCTGGTCCTGGTTCCAAAAATACGGGGGACAAAAAGCGTAGGGGTCCCCCGTATTTTTGAAACCAACACCGGGCTCCACTAGCCAGGTACATAATGCCACAGCCGGGGGACACTTTTATACTGGTCCCTGCGGCCCTGGCATTACATACCCAACTAGTCACCCCTGGCCGGGGTACCCTGGAGGAGTGGGTACCCCTTAAATCAAGGGGTCCCCCCCTCCAGCCACCCAAGGGCCAGGGGTGAAGCCCGAGGCTGTCCCCCCCCCATCCAAGGGCGGCGGATGGGGGGCTGATAGCATTTTGAAAAAATGCGAATATTGTTTTTTGTAGCAGTACTACAAGTCCCAGCAAGCCTCCCCCGCAAGCTGGTACTTGGAGAACCACAAGTACCAGCATGCGGTGGAAAACCAGGCCCGCTGGTACCTGTAGTACTACTACTAAAAAAATACCCCCCAAAAAAACAGGACACACACACCGTGAAAGTATAAGTTTATTACATACATGCACACCTCCATACATACATACTTACCTATGTTCCCACGAGGCTCGGTCCTCTTCTCCATGTAGAATCCTTGGGGTACCTGTGAAAAAAATTATACTCACATAATCCAGTGTAGAATCAGACCTTTGTATAATCCACGTACTTGGCAAAATAATAAAACTGAAACCCGACCACGCACTGAAAGGGGTCCCATGTTTACACATGGGACACCTTTCCCCGACTACCAGGACCCCCCCTGACTCCTGTCAAAGAGGGTCCCTTCAGCCAATCAGGGAGCGCCACGTCGTGGCACTCTCCTGATTGGCTGTGTGCTCCTGTAGTGTCTGTCAGGCTGAACACGGCAGAGATACAATGTAGCGCCTATGCGCTCCATAGTAGCCAATGGTGGGAACTTTGCGGTCAGCGGTGAGGTTACTTTCGGTCAACCGCTGACCGCAAAGTTCCCACCATTGGCTACAATGGAGCGCATAGGCGCTACATTGTATCTCTGCCGTGTGCAGCCTGACAGACACTACAGGAGCACACAGCCAATCAGGAGAGTGCCACGACGTGGCGCTCCCTGATTGGCTGAAGGGACCCTCTTTGATAGGAGTCAGGGGGGGTCCTGGCAGTCGGGGAAAGGGGTCCCATGTGTAAACATGGGACCCTTTTCAGTGCGTGGTCGGGTTTCCGTTTTATTATTTTGCCAAGTACGTGGATTATACAAAGGTCTGATTCTACACTGGATTATGTGAGTATAATTTTTTCACAGGTACCCCAAGGATTCTACATGGAGAAGAGGACCGAGCCTCGTGGGAACATAGGTAAGTATGTGTGTATGGAGGTGTGCATGTATGTAATAAACTTATACTTTCACGGTGTGTGTGTGTCCTGTTTTTTTGGGGGGTATTTTTTAAGTAGTAGCACTACAGGTACCAGCGGGCCCGGTTTTCCACCGCATGCTGGTACTTGTGGTTCTCCAAGTACCAGCTTGCGGGGGAGGCTTGCTGGGACTTGTAGTACTGCTACTAAAAACAATATTCACATTTTTTCAAAAGGCTATCAGCCCTCCATCCGCCCGCCCTTGGATGGGGGGGACAGCCTCGGGCTTCACCCCTGGCCCTTGGGTGGCTGGAGGGGGGGACCCCTTGATTTAAGGGGTTCCCACTCCTCCAGGGTACCCCGGCCAGGGGTGACTAGTTGGGTATGTAATGCCAGGGCCGCAGGGACCAGTATAAAAGTGTCCCCTGGCTGTGGCATTATGTACCTGGCTAGTGGAGCCCGGTGCTGGTTTCAAAAATACGGGGGACCCCTACGCTTTTTGTCCCCCGTATTTTTGGAACCAGGACCAGGCGCAGAGCCCGGTGCTGGTTGATGAAATATGGGGGAACCCCTGTCATTTTTCCCCCCATATTTTTTCAACCAGGACCGGCTCAAAGAGCCCGAGGCTGGTTATGCTTAGGAGGGGGGACCCCACGCAATTTTTTTCAGATTTTTTAAGACTTTAATCAACTTTTTAAGGTACACAATGAAGCCCTGCACGGATCTCACAGATCCGGCCGGGATTCCTTGTGTTTTGTCAGGCAGTGTTTTACTCATCACTCCCGTAAAACACTGCCTGATATTACGAATCACATCGACATCGGAAAAAACGATTGTGCAAAACTCGGCAGCTTAGTGAATGATCGTATCAGGATTCAAAAAGTTGCAGTAAAATGCACCCGATACCATTCGAGTTCAAACACCCTTCAAAACGGCCAAAACACGAATCTTTGTAAATATACCCCATGGTCTACTGCTAATAGACCCTGCTACTGCACTTCTGTGTACACCACTGAATCAGGCCAAAGATCTTTAACTCACATATGCACAGTGGAAATTAGAAGTCCAGATAAAGTCCAGAAAAAAAAAATAGATAAAAAGATAGATAGATAGATAGATAGATAGATAGATAGATAGATAGATAGATAGATAGATAGATAGATAGATAGATAGATAAAAATACCCCAAAATGATCAGGATATTGGGGTGGATTCAAAGTTGATCGTAGATGTGCTAAAAAAAAAGCAGATCTATGATCAATTACTCTGATATGCAGGGTGATGCCCAGCATAGGGCAAGTTCGCCCCGCATGCTGGATGCAGCCCCTGCCCCCCACAGACATGTGAGAGCATCGCACGGCAGCGATGCCTTTGCATGTTTAGAGTAGTCCTCTGCCTGCGCTTGCGTGTGACATCACGCAGCTACCGTGGCCCGCCCCGCAAACGGTCTAGACACGCCTGCGTTGTCCGGACTGCGGAGCCGCAACGTTGCCTCCTGCCCGGTGGCAGGCTCAGCCTGTCAATCAGGCAGAAGTGATCGCACGTGAGATGCTGTCACATCTCATTGTCTGCACATGCGCAGTGCGGCTGCTACACGTGTGCACACTTCACCGGGCTTCAGCCTGCGACTGCTGCCATACTATCAGCATACTATCATCGGGAGTGACCACATAATATATAGGGTGGGTATTTTTTACTAGCCGTAGAGCATTGTGCTTTACTAAATAGACCAATTCTGGTTTGATTTGTTAATTTGCTTTTTTGTGCAATTTTGTTTCAGAATTTAAAGTAGTATGTTTTTAAAGGCAGTACATGTGTCTGTCTATAGCCTTTAAAAAAGTAGTTGAAATATATCCAACTAATTGCTGTTTGGTAAATAAACTCCTACAGTAAAGCCCCATACACACTGGGTGATACAATAGACAATATGAATGATAGCAATTGTCTAGTCGCAGTGGTTCTCAAACTGTGTCCTCAGAACCCCACACGGTTCACGTTTTCCATGTCACCCATCAAGTGCACTGTGTATCACCAACTGCCACATTTTAAAAATCTACAGGTGACCTGCAAAACATGAACTGTGTGGGGTCTTGAAGACCGAGTTTGAGAACCTGTGTATGCCTGAACGATGCGTGCACCCACGGTTCGTTCTCATTCAGGCAATATCTACAGAACATGCAGCTCAACTTTAACTATATCGTTGAGCTGCATTTTTAGGGAGTTCGGGGGATACCGTCAGTGAACGATATCGTTCATCGATATTGTTCAGTGTGTATGCATTGGCAATTTCCCCTAATTAGCAATCAGTGATATAGCGCTGATTGCTAATTAGGGGAGGTCGCCCAGCGTGTTCAGGGCTTTTACAGTGTTAACTGTAACATTGTCATTCAGGGCTTTTACAGTGTTAACTGTAACATTGTCATTCTTTTATAGGTGATCCAAGCTGTCTTTTTTGGCATTTGTGTACTGTCTGACCTGTCCTGTCTTCTAACAAAGGGCAGTGACAACCAGGAACAAGAGCGGCAGCTAAAAAAGCTCATCTCCCTCCGTGACTGGATGATGGCTGTGCTAGCATTCCCTGTAGGAGTCGTAAGTACTCTTTGTTTCATTAGAAATATATTATACTTATTAGATAGATAATAATACTAATAATTATTCCATTCATGTGCAAAATAACTATTATCTGTGAATTGTGAATGATGGTAACAATCTAAAGGCACATGGGACCTTATTCAGTAAGAGTAGCAGATTCTGCTTTTTAGCCGAATCTGCTACTCTATCAATCACATGCTGAAGGCCGCCCAGCATGCTACCCACCGCCCACCAACTACGATCGCTCTCTAATTGTGATTGCGCCACAATTAAACCATAGTCGCAGAAACTATGGAAGCCTCCTGCTGTCACAGCCAGGAGTACCACTGCCATTTTTTTTAAAGAAGCGGCAAATACGCTGCCGACATCCCCCCGTTTCCTTGGCATGGCCCTGAGAATGCTCTGTCGCGGTCCCCTGTCTATCCTGCGATCGCCTCTGTCTGTCAATCAGGCAGATGCGTTCACAGTTAATATGGCCCAATCACATTAACTGCTCGTGAACACGTAGGATGGAACCTGCACGTGTGCACAGCGGGCTCATCTTAAAAAATGTGGTCGAACTGAATTAGGCCCATGGCTGTGAAACATTATCATTCAATTGATAATGCACATAAAAAAGCTCTGAATTACCCCCTCAGTATTTTAACTGTGATTATGTCAGTGTGGGTCAATTTCTATGTTTTCATTCAATAACCTTTTAGGAGTGGTTGTGAGGATTTCATTATTGTCCTATAGGCTGCAATCAAACAGTATTGGACAGTTGAAATTTCATAAAATTTTATTTTATTTTATTTTACATATATATATATATATATATATAGAGAGAGAGAAAAAGGATATTCGGCACTCCACTGCGATGGAGATAAACAGCCTGCCGGGTGCCCTCCAAACACAAAGTAGTATACAAATAGGCAAATAGGCGGCACTCCCGGGCTTCTCAGAAATAACACTCGAGATCACTCAAGGTTAGTTGCTTTACGTTTCGGTTTATTAAACCGTCATCAGAAGATAAAAATACAATACAACATAATCTTACCTTTATACATGCTACAAAACACCGCCAGTGTCACGTCCTCGGCGTGCACGCCGGGACCAACTTCCGGTTGCGTCATCAATCTGGGACACTGTTGCCCTGACGACGGCGCAAGGCCGGCTAACGTGCTCTACCCGTCACCATGACAATCTTAAAAACAAAACAGAGGAGGAGGAGCTGCTTCACCAATGCAAACATACCACTAAATGACCAATACAAACTTATATATCTGTATAACCATAAACACAATAACATGTGCTATCAGAGCTTATCGTAATTATTACTTGCAATAATTAAACATCATAAAAAATCTATAATGATGATAATACATATTATAGAAAGCATGTCAGAGATAAAGTCTCATTCAAGCCGTTTGGAGACACCGTATTCAATCGGTGAATCCAGCGGGCCTCTTTTTGTAATAATGTCCTATGCCGGTCACCTCCACGTTTGGAGAATGGAACTTGCTCTACTACAACAGGCTGAGGATAAGGGTATCATTTCTGTTACCACTAGAAAGGCATTAGTTGTTAGTACACCACATGTACCAGTCTTTTACACGATCCCTAAGCTCCATAAAAACCCCGTACAGCCACCGGGGCGCCCTATTATTGCGGCTAGGGATTCGTTATATTCTAAGATTGCACAATACATTGATTATTTCTTGCAACCGGTCATTCAGCAACAGGACACATATTTAAAAGACTGCCACTTTTTTACAGAAATTGAGTAACATAGATGTGCCCGCCGGTGAATGCTGGTTGTGTACAGCTGATGTCATCAGTTTATACACCAGCATTCCCCATGAACGTGGTTTGGCAGCTGTCAAATCATTAATAGAATCTAGCCCGCATTATGCAGGTCCAGACATCACCTTTTTTCTGTCATTATTGGATTTAACACTTCAAAGGAATTACTTTTTGTTTAACAATGAGTTTTTCAGACAAGTGCAGGGCTGCGCTATGGGTTCTTGCGCAGCACCGGCATACGCCAATTCGTTTATGTTCGGTGTTGAGCAGAACCTATTCTTTTCCAGAGAACATTTCAGGTCACATATAGCCATGTTTACACGGTACATAGATGACGTGTTCATTCTATGGACCGATACGCGAGAGAACTTTATAAAGATGATGCAAGAGATCAATCAGAGTGATGCATCTATTAAATTTACTTTTGACATACAGCCTGTCAGTATTAATTTTTTAGACGTCAGGATTACTCTGGCCGAGGGTAGATTTAAGACCTCGGTTTATAGTAAACCGACTGATGCTAATAGTCTCCTTCTGTCCTCGAGTCATCACCCTAAGGCATTGAGGGATGGTTTACCCTATTCCCAGTTTCTGCGCGTTCATCGCATTTGCAGTGACTTGGAAGATGAAAAGATCCAAATGGACCTCATGACCAAGCGATTTCTGGAGAGAGGTTATAAAAACAAATTGCTCCAGTCAGCCAGGGCCAAGGCCATGTTACAGCCCAAAGTTCCTGTACCTAAGAATAGTTCTAACAACACCTCTGCTAATGTGGTCACCTGTGTGACCAATTTTACCACTGTTAGCCACAATCTGACCAGAACGGCCAAGAGAATATGGCCGGTCATTCAGGCGGATCCTGACTTGACGAGTTTAAAATCCAGTAGATTCATGCCTTGTTATAGGCGAGGTACTAACATCAGGGATATGGTAGTTCACAATGATATTTCCCCTTTGGCAACAGCTAATACTGGTACTTTTCTATCTAGAAAACCAGGCAATTATAAATGCACAGGGTGCACTACCTGCCTGTACCTTGAGACTGGTGATTATGTGGTACATCCTCATACAGGTCAAAGGATTAAAATCAAACAAATTTTGACATGTACAAGTAAATTTGTTGTATATTGTATCAGGTGTCCATGTGGCCTATTCTATATAGGTAAAACTAGCTGTCAATTTAAGGAACGGATGTCACAGCACAGAAGTGCAATAAAGCAAATTCTAGAGGGGAAGAATATAGATCAGCCAGTGGCTAAACATTTTAAATTGCATCAGCATGGTCTGGCCACCCTTAGGTATAAGATGCTAGAGCAAGTTCCATTCTCCAAACGTGGAGGTGACCGGCATAGGACATTATTACAAAAAGAGGCCCGCTGGATTCACCGATTGAATACGGTGTCTCCAAACGGCTTGAATGAGACTTTATCTCTGACATGCTTTCTATAATATGTATTATCATCATTATAGATTTTTTATGATGTTTAATTATTGCAAGTAATAATTACGATAAGCTCTGATAGCACATGTTATTGTGTTTATGGTTATACAGATATATAAGTTTGTATTGGTCATTTAGTGGTATGTTTGCATTGGTGAAGCAGCTCCTCCTCCTCTGTTTTGTTTTTAAGATTGTCATGGTGACGGGTAGAGCACGTTAGCCGGCATTGCGCCGTCGTCAGGGCAACAGTGTCCCAGATTGATGACGCAACCGGAAGTTGGTCCCGGCGTGCACGCCGAGGACGTGACACTGGCGGTGTTTTGTAGCATGTATAAAGGTAAGATTATGTTGTATTGTATTTTTATCTTCTGATGACGGTTTAATAAACCGAAACGTAAAGCAACTAACCTTGAGTGATCTCGAGTGTTATTTCTGAGAAGCCCGGGAGTGCCGCCTATTTGCCTATTTGTATATATATATATATATATATACACACACACACATACACAGTATTGTGCAAAAGTTTTCGGCAGGTGTGGGATAAATGCTGCAAAGTAAGTATGCTTTCAAAAATAGGAGTGTTAATAGTTTATTATCAAAATGCAAAGTGAATGAACAAAAGAGAAATCTAAAGCACATTAATATTTAGTGTGACCACTGTTTGCCTTCAAATCACTTTTTCTAGATACACTTGCACACAGTTTTTGAAAGAACTCGGCAATGAGGTTTCTCCAGATATCTTGGAGAACTAACCACATATCTTCTGTGAATGTAGGTCAAATCCTTCTGTCTCTTCATGTAATCCCAGACAGACTCAATGATGTGGGGGCTTCCCGGACTCCATGTTCTTCTTTACGTGGAAGATAGTTCTTAATGACATTGGCTGTATATCCGGGATTTTTGTCCTGCTGCAGAATAAATTTGGAGCCAGTCAGACACCTCCCTGATGGTATTGCATGATGGATAAGTAAATGCCTGTATTTCTCAGTATTGATAACACCATTGATCCTGACCAAATTCCCAACTCCATTTGCTGAAATTCAGCCCCAAACTGCAATGAACCTCCACCATACTTCACTGTTGCCTGCACACACTCATTATTGTACCACTCTCCAGCCCTTCGGTGAACAAACTGCCATGGTCTCCACAGGGTTAATTCTTAACCTTGGGTATGATGGATGGTGGAGACCAGGACTGACACCAACAATAAGCTTGTGTGCCTCCCAGGATGCACTGGGCTACTCCCCCTTCATACCCTGCCCCCATGCTCAGGCAACTCAGTTTTGGTAACAAGACCAAAGCAGAAGCTGGAGGGAAGAGAAGAAGAAAGGATGGCACACATAAGAAACACACTTTCACAGAGAAGAAAAGGGAACTGGTAACAGTAAGAGTAACCCATTGAAGCTAGGTGCGTCAGGGTGAGCGCCCTGTGGATTCCATGGACCTCAAAGAAAAAAAGTAAACAAAATATGTTTTACCATAACGCTCCTTTTCTTCATTGGAGTCCATGATCTCCACAGGGTTAATTCTTAACCTTGGGAAGTCCCAAAGCACTTGTAATAGGGAGGGAATGCCCCTAATATGAAAGGAGAATATTGCGGCCAAAGGTTGCATCCTGTGAGGCAAACGTATTAAAGGCATAGAACCTAAAAAAAGTATGGGCAGTAGACCACGTAGCTGCCTTGCTGAGTTGTTCAGCAGATGCGCCACGGCGGGCTGCCCAAGAAGGACCCACAGAGTAGAGTGAACAAAGACTGTACGTGGAACAGGTAGATCTGCTTGTGTATATGCCTGTAAAATGGTCATGCGGAGCCAACATGCCAACGCTTGTGAAATCCAAAAAGGATGAATAACGACTCTGTCTTCCTAAGGGAACCAGTACGGTCTACGTAGATCATGAAAGCACGTACCACATCCAACTATGCTTCCTCTTGTGAGAGGCCAGGTTCCTGAAAGGCTGGAACCACAATGATTTTGTTAATATGAAACTTAGGTTGTTACCATAAGTAGGTATCCTTTCCTCGTTCTAATTACCACCCCCTTTCCTGGTAGAAAATTAAGAATGGTGAGCACATGAGAGATCTCCTAAGTCAGAGACTCTGAGTGCTGAGGCGATTGCCAGAAGAAAGAGGGTCTTTGCTGTTTACCACCTGAGGTCTACGAACTCTAAAGATTCAAAAGGTAGTTAAGGTCTGTAGAACCAAAGCCAAATCCCACGGAGCAACCGGAGGGACAAATGGAGGTTGTATGCGTAGTACTCCTTGAAGAAAGGTACGTACATCTGGCAATGAAGCCAGTTTCCTCTGGAACCAGATGGACCTGGACCTTCAGAGAAGCCAGGCAAAGACCCATAGTTAGGCCCACCTGTAAGAAGGCTAGCAGCCAAGGTATCCTGAGAACTTTAGGTTAACAGCACGGTGAGCACACCAGTGGAAGTAGGAGTGCCATATCCGGTAATATATGCAGGCTGAGGCTGGTTACTGAGCCCAAAGCATAGTCTGAATCACCGCACTGGAGAAGCCTTTGTCCCTTAAGAGGGAAGTCTCAAGAGCCAGGCCATCAAAGACAGCCGTGTCAGGTCCAGATGGCAGCAAGACCACTGAAGAGCGTTATGGTAAAACATATTTTGTTTACTTTCTTTCTTTGAGGTCCATGGAATCCACAGGGCGCTCACCCTGACGCACCTAGCTTCAATGGGTTACTCTTACTGTTACCAGTTCCCTTTTCTTCTCTGTGAAAGTGTGTTTCCTATGTGTGCCATCCTTTCTTCTCTCTCTTCCCTCCAGCTTCTGCTTTGGTCTTGTTACCAAAACTGAGTTGCCTGAGCATGGGGGCAGGGTATGAAGGGGGAGTAGCCCAGTGCATCCTGGGAGGCACACAAGCTTATTGTTCGGTGTCAGTCCTGGTTTCCACCAACCATCATACCCAAGGTTAAGAATTAACCCTGTGGATCCCATGGACTTCGAAGAAAGAGAGTTAACAAAGGTAAGTTTTACCATATCTCTCCTTATTCCAAATTTTGACTCATCAGCCAAGAGCACTTGCTGCCATTTTCCTGCACCCCAGTTTTTATTTTTTCATGCATAGTTGAGTCACTTGGCCTTGTTTCCATGTGTAAAGTATGGAGTTTTTGCTGCATTTCTTCCATGAAGACCACTTCTGGCCAGGCTTCTCAGAAAAGTAGATGGTTGTACCTGTGTCCTATTGGTTTCTGCCAGTTTTGAGCTGTTGGCACTGCTGGACATCTTTTGATTTTGAAGGGTAGTAAGCATGATCTGTCTTTCATCTGATACACTAAGTTTACTCGGTCAGCCACTGCCTCTACTCAACGTTGTCCTTTTTTTGTGTGTTTCTTAAAAAGAGCTTGAACAGCACACCTTGAAACCCCAGTCTGCTTTAAAATCTTTGCCTGGGATAGACCTTGCTGATGCAGTATAACCAGGGCCGGCGCTACCATTAGGCAGCTTTAGGCAGCTGCCTACGGGCGCCGGCCACTAGAGGGCGGCAAGCTCCTGCTGAACCAGTTTTAAAAATTATTCTAGTGACTGCCGCGGCGCGGGTCTGGCCAGCCGCAGCCACCACTGTCAGTCACCCTCCTCACCGGCCAGGGTGAATTGCGTTTGCCACCCTCTGGTGACGGACCCCAGACTGGACACAACCGCCAGTCAACAGCTGCGGCTCCCGCTCACCTCCGCCGCCGCAATGAAAGAAGTCAGCAAGGCTACGTACAGTTAAAGCACTTGCGGCCGGGCCACCCTTATTGACTGTCAGAGGCTGACAGTCGGCCTGCTGCGCGATGCTGCTGTGTCTCTCTTCTGGCCGGACAAGCAGCAGAAGCATCGTTTTCTCCCTTCCCGTCCTGCAGCGCCCCCTCTCAAAGCCGCAGGCAGGGAGGTCCGGTCACTGCCCCGAGCCTTGCATGCTCTCTCAGTCGCCCATCGTTTTCCACAAGCTGCTGGCGGCTGCCCACCTGCTCCAGGCTCCCTTGTATCTGCCTGACCCCGGCCAGCTCCACCTCCTGCCCCTGCAAGCTCTGTGTGCAGAGAGGAACGATGGAGTGCTGTATTGGAACCGCACTTCTAGGACAAAAAGTCCCCCCTGCCACAGTCATCAAATTTATGTAAGTGAAAATCGTGTATGGCACCATGACATTAAACTAAATTATGGTTGTTAGGTATAATTTATATAAAGGAAAGGGAGAGGGGGGGGATGAGCACAACGCATATAAGGGGTGGGGGTATGGTTAACAAAAACATATAAGGGGTACACAAAATTGTACTATATATATATATATATATATATACACTGCTCAAAAAAATAAAGGGAACACTAAAATAACATATCCTAGATCTAAATGAATGAAATATTCTTATTAAATACTTTGTTCTTTACATAGTTGAATGTGCTGACAACAAAATCACACAAAAATTATCAATGGAAATCAAATTTATTAACCCATGGAGCTCTGGATTTGGAGTCACCCTCAAAATTAAAGTGGAAAAACACACTACAGGCTGATCCAACTTTGATGTAATGTCCTTAAAACAAGTCAAAATGAGGCTCAGTAGTGTGTGTGGCCTCCATGTGCCTGTATGACCTCCCTACAACCCACACAAGTGGCTCAGGTAGTGCAGCTCATCCAGGATGGCACATCAATGCGAGCTGTGGCAAGAAGGTTTGCTGTGTCTGTCAGCGTAGTGTCCAGAGCATGGAGGCACTACCAGGAGACAGGCCAGTACATCAGGAGACGTGGAGGAGGCCGTAGGAGGGCAACAACCCAGCAGCAGGACCGCTACCTCCGCCTTTGTGCAAGGAGTAACAGGAGGAGCACAGCCAGAGCCCTGCAAAATGACCTCCAGCAAGCCACAAATGTGCATGTGTTTACTCAAACGATCAGAAACAGACTCCATGATGGTGGTATGAGGGCCCGACGTCCACAGGTGGGGGCTGTGCTTACAGCCCAACACCGTGCAGGACGTTTGGCATTTGCCAGAGAACACCAAGATTGGCAAATTCGCCACTGGCGCCTTTTGCTCTTCGCAGATGAAAGCAGGTTCTCACTGAGCACATGTGACAGACGTGACAGAGTCTGGAGACGCCAAGGAGAACGTTCTGCTACCTGCAACATCCCCCAGCATGACCGGTTTGGCAGTGGGTCAGTAATGGTGTGGGGTGGCATTTCTTTGGTGGGCCGCACAGCCCTCCATGTGCACGCCAGAGGTAGCCTGACTGCCATTAGGTACCGAGATGAGATCCTCAGACCCCTTGTGAGACCATATGCTGGTGCGGTTGGCCCTGGGTTCCTCCTAATGCAAGACAATGCTAGACCTCATGTGGCTGGAGTGTGTCAGCAGTTCCTGCAAGACGAAGGCATTGATGCTATGGACTGGCCCGCCCGTTCCCCAGACCTGAATCCAATTGAGCACATCTGGGACATCATGTCTCGCTCCATCCACCAACGCCACATTGCACCACAGACTGTCCAGGAGTTGGCGGATGCTTTAGTCCAGGTCTGGGAGGAGATCCCTCAGGAGACCATCCGTGACCTCATCAGGAGCATGCCCAGGCATTGTAGGGAGGTCATACAGGCACATGGAGGCCACACACACTACTGAGCCTCATTTTGACTTGTTTTAAGGACATTACATCAAAGTTGGATCAGCCTGTAGTGTGTTTTTCCACTTTAATTTTGAGTGTGACTCCAAATCCAGACCTCCATGGGTTAATAAATTTGATTTCCATTGATAATTTTTGTGTGATTTTGTTGTCAGCACATTCAACTATGTGAAGAACAAAGTATTTAATAAGAATATTTCATTCATTCAGATCTAGGACGTGTTATTTTAGTGTTCCCTTTATTTTTTTGAGCAGTGTATATATATATAGGTTCCGTATGGTTTACCGTTTGGGTGGGATGCCAGCTGTCACAATCCCGACAGCAGCATCCCTCCCGCCAGAATGCCTCCCTGTCGTCTCTCTGGCTGTCCCTGTCGTCTCTCTGGCTGTCCCTGTCGTCTCTCTGGCTGTCCCTGTCTTCTCTCTGGCTGTCCCTTTCGTCACTCTGGCTGTCCCTGCTGTCACAATTTCAGCTCATTCTGCGTGCTACAATGTGAATGTCGGCTCATTCAGTGTGCTACAATGTGAATTTCGGCTCATTCCGTGTGCTATAATGTGAATTTTGGCTCATTCAGCATGCTATTATGTGAATTTCGTCTCATTCAGTGTGCTGTAATGTGAATGTCGGCTCATTCAGTGTGCTATAATGTAAATTTCGGCTCATTCAGTGTGCTGTAATGTGAATGTCGGCTCATTCAGTGTGCTATAATGTGAATTTCGGCTCATTCAGTGTGCTACAATGTGAATGTCGGCTCATTCAGTGTGCTACAATGTGAATGTCGGCTCATTCAGTGTGCTACAATGTGAGTTTCTGCTCATTCAGTGTGCTACAATGTGACTGTCGGCTCATTCAGTGTGCTACAATGTGACTGTCGGCTCATTCAGTGTGCTACAATGTGAATGTCGGCTCATTCAGTGTGCTACAATGTGAATGTCGGCTCATTCAGTGTGCTACAATGTGACTGTCAGCTCATTCAGTGTGCTACAATGTGAATTTCGGCTCATTCCGTGTGCTATAATGTGAATTTTGGCTCATTCAGCATGCTATTATGTGAATTTCGTCTCATTCAGTGTGTTATAATGTGAATTTTGGCTCATTCAGCATGCTATTATGTGAATTTCGTCTCATTCAGTGTGCTGTAATGTGAATGTCGGCTCATTCAGTGTGCTATAATGTGAATTTCGGCTCATTCAGTGTGCTACAATGTGAATGTCGGCTCATTCAGTGTGCTACAATGTGAATGTCGGCTCATTCAGTGTGCTACAATATGACTGTCGGCTCATTCAGTGTGCTACAATGTGAATGTCGGCTCATTCAGTGTGCTACAATGTGAGTTTCGGCTCATTCAGTGTGCTACAATGTGACTGTCGGCTCATTCAGTGTGCTACAATGTGACTGTCGGCTCATTCAGTGTGCTACAATGTGACTGTCGGCTCATTCAGTGTGCTACAATGTGAATGTCGGCTCATTCAGTGTGCTACAATGTGAGTTTCGGCTCATTCAGTGTGCTACAATTTGACTGTCGGCTCATTCAGCGTGCTACAATGTGAATTTCGGCTCATTCCATGTGCTATAATGTGAATTTTGGCTCATTCAGCATGCTATAATGTGAATTTCGTCTCATTCAGTGTGCTATAATGTGAATTTTGGCTCATTCAGTGTGCTACAATGTGAATGTCGGCTCATTCAGTGTGCTACAATGTGAGTTTCGGCTCATTCAGTGTGCTACAATGTGAATTTCAGCTCATTCAGTGTGCTACAATGTGAATTTCGGCTCATTCAGTATGCTACAATGTGAGTTTCGGCTCATTCAGAGTGCTACAATGTGAGTTTCGGCTCATTTAGTGTGCTACAATGTGAGTTTCGGCTCATTCAGTGTGCTCACAGTGCTTTTATGTGGCTTGATAAAAGCGCTGAAACGTTGCCGATCAGAGCCGTGTCCTGTTGTCATTATTTACGAGACCTGAGTGCCGCCATTGGAGGGAATATAGATATATAGATATAGATATACGTTAATGCTATATAGTCTGTGCGTTTCCAGTATGAACAGCTGGGCTTGGGGAACCAGTGTAGCATTGTAGGATGGGTCCAAATTACTATTTTGGGGGAGAGGTTAGGCTGCGGGGTTGGGTGGGTTAGGGTTGGTCTGCAGGGGTGGGAGGGTTTTGCTGTGGGTAGGGGGGATTAGGCAGCCCTGGGGAGGGTTAGGATTAGGCTTTGGGGGAGGAAGGGTTAGGGTTAGGCTGGGGGAAGGGGGAGTTAAGGTTAGGCACCACTGGGGAGGGTTAGGATTAGGAAGGGGGGGGGGGGGGAAGATTAGGGATCAGGGTTAGTTTACATAATTAGCAAGTGTTGGGATTTTAATCTTCGGGATGTCGCTGTCCGTATTCTGACAGCCGGCATCCCGAGCACCAGGATATCGTATGCAACATATATATATATATATATATATATATATATCTCCCTAATAATAACACCTAACCTTAACCCACACTGATAAATCAACCCTTATTTCTCTATCGTCCTAGTGGATGCTGGGGTTCCTGAAAGGACCATGGGGAATAGCGGCTCCGCAGGAGACAGGGCACAAAAAGTAAAGCTTTTCCAGATCAGGTGGTGTGCACTGGCTCCTCCCCCCATGACCCTCCTCCAGACTCCAGTTAGATTTTTGTGCCCGGCCGAGAAGGGTGCAATCTAGGTGGCTCTCCTAAAGAGCTGCTTAGAGAAAGTTTAGCTTAGGTTTTTTATTTTACAGTGAGTCCTGCTGGCAACAGGATCACTGCAACGAGGGACTGAGGGGAGAAGAAGTGAACTCACCTGCGTGCAGGATGGATTGGCTTCTTGGCTACTGGACATTAGCTCCAGAGGGACGATCACAGGTACAGCCTGGATGGTCACCGGAGCCGCGCCGCCGGCCCCCTTGCAGATGCTGAAGTTAGAAGAGGTCCAGAATCGGCGGCTGAAGACTCTGACAGTCTTCTAAAGGTAGCGCACAGCACTGCAGCTGTGCGCCATTTTCCTCTCAGCACACTTCACACGCTGTCACTGAGGGTGCAGGGCGCTGGGGGGGGGCGCCCTGGGAGGCAAATGTAAACCTATATACTGGCTAAAAATACCTCACATATAGCCCCCAGAGGCTATATGGAGATATTTAACCCCTGCCAAACTTCACTAAAGAGCGGGAGACGAGCCCGCCGTAAAAGGGGCGGGGCCTATCTCCTCAGCACACAGCGCCATTTTTTCTCTCACAGAAAGGCTGGAGAGAAGGCTCCCAGGCTCTCCCCTGCACTGCACTACAGAAACAGGGTTTAAACAGAGAGGGGGGGCACAAATTGGCGATATAAATATATATATAAAGATGCTATTAGGGAGAAACACTTATATAAGGTTGTCCCTATGTAATTATAGCGTTTTTTGGTGTGTGCTGGCAAACTCTCCCTCTGTCTCTCCAAAGGGCTAGTGGGGTCCTGTCCTCTGTCAGAGCATTCCAGGTGTGTGTGCTGTGTGTCGGTACGTGTGTGTCGACATGTATGAGGACGATGCTGGAGGAGGCGGAGAAATTGCCTGTAATGGTGATGTCACTCTCTAGGGAGTCGACACCGGAATGGATGGCTTATTTAGGGAATTACGTGAGAATGTCAACACGCTGCAAGGTCGGTTGACGACATGAGACGGCCGACAAACAATTAGTAACGGTCCAGGCGTCTCAGAAACACCGTCAGGGTTTTTTTTATAAAAAAACGCCCATTTACCTCAGTCAGTCGACACAGACACAGACACGGACACTGAATCCAGTGTCGACGGTGAATAAACAAACGTATTCCTCATTAGGGCCACACGTTAAGGGCAATGAAGGAGCTGTTACATATTTCTGATACTACAAGTACCACAGAAAAGGGTATTATGTGGAAGTGAAAAAACTACCTGTAGTTTTTCCTGAATCAGATAAAATAAAATGAAGTGTGTGATGATGCGTGGGTTTACCCCGATAGCAAATATTGGCGTTATACCTTTTCCCGCCAGAAGTTAGGGCGCGTTGGGAAACACCCATTAGGGTGGATAAGGCGCTCACACACTTATCAAGTGGCGTTACCGTCTCCAAATATGGCCGCCCTCAAGGAGCCAGCTGATAGGCAGCTGGAAAAATATCCTAAAAAGTATATACACACAGACGGTGGTTATACTGCGACCAGCGATCGCCATCAGCCTGGAGATGCAGTGCTGGGTTGGCTTGGTCGAATTCCCTGACTAAAAATATTTTATTGATATAGAGCATTTAATAGGATGCATTCTATATATATGTATGCGAGATGCACAGAGGGATATTTGCACTCTGGCATCAAGATAAGTGCGTTGTCCATATCTCCCAGAAGATGTCATGGACACGACAGTGGTCAGGTGATACAGATCCCATACGGCACATGGAAGTATTGCCGTATAAAGGGAAGGAGTTATTTGGGGTCGGTCCGTCGGACCTGGGGGCCACGGCCACAGCTGGGAAATCCAACCTTTTTACCCCAAGTTACATCTCAGCAGAAAAAGACACTGTCTTTTCAGCCTCAATCCTTCCGTTCCCATGTGGGCAAGCGGGCAAAAGGCCAGTCATATCTGCCCAGACATAGAGGAAAGGGAAGTAGACTGCAGCAGGCAGCCCCTTCCCAGGAAAAGAAGCCCTCCACCAGTGGGGGGGTAGTCTCAAGAGTCTCAGCGCGCAGTGGGATCACTCGCAAGTTGACCCCTAGATCATACAAGTATTATCCCAGGGGTACAGATTGGAGAGTCGAGACATTTTTTCCTCGCAGGTTCCTGAAGCCTGCTTTACCAACGGCTCCCTCCGACAAGGAGGCAGTATTGGGAAAAAATTCACAAGCTGTATTTCCAGCAGGTGATAATCAAAGTACCCCTCCTACAACAAGGAAAAGGGTATTAGTCCTCCACACTATATTGTGGTACTGAAGCCAGACGGCTTGGTGAGACATAGTCTAAATCTGAAATCTTTGAACACTTACATAAAAAGGTTCAAATCAAGATGGAGTCACTCAGAGCAGTGATAGAGAACCGGAAAAAAGGGGACTATATGGTGTCCCTGGACATCAAGGATTACCTCCATGTCCAAATTTGCCCTTCTCAACAAGGGTACCTCTGGTTCGTGATACAGAACTGTCAATATCAGTTTCAGACGCTGCCGTTGAATTATCCACGGCACCCCGGGCCTTTACCAAGGTAATGGCCGAAAAGATGATTCTTAAAAGAAGAAAGGCATCTAAATTATCCCTTACTTGGACGATATCCTGAAAGGGACAAGTTTCCAGAGAACAGTTGGAGGTCGGAAAAGAACTATCTAAAGTAGTTCTACGACAGCACGAGTGGATTCTAAATATTCCAAAAATCGCAGCTGTTTTCCGATGATACGTCTGCTGTTCCTAGGAATGATTCTGGGCATAGTCCAGAAAGAGGTATTTCTCCTGGAGGGGAAAGCCAGGGAGTTATCCGACCTAGTCAGAAACCTCCTAAATCCAGGCCAAGTATCAGTGCATCAATGCACAGGAGTCCTGGGAAAAATGGTGGCTTCTTACGAAGCGATTCCATTCGGCAGATCTCACGCAAAAACTTTTCAGGGGGATTTGCTGGACGAATGGTCCGGATCGCATCTTCAGATGCATCAGTGGATAACCCTGTCTCCAAGGACAAGGGTGTCTCTTCTGTGGGGGCTGCAGAGTGCTCATCTTCTAGAGGGCAGCACATTCAGCATTCAGGACTGTGTTCTGGTGACCACGGATGCCAGCCTGAGAGGCTGGGGAACAGTCACACAAGGAAGAAATTTCCAAGGAAGTGTGGTCAAGTCTGGAGATTTCTCTCCACATGAATATACTGGAGCTAAGGGCAATTTACGATGCTCTGAGCCTAGGAAGACCTCTGCTTCAAAGTCAACCGGTGCTGATCCAGTAGGACATCATCATGGCAGTCGCCCACGTAAACAGACGGGGCGGCACAAGAAGCAGGAGGGCAATGACAGCAAGGATTCTTCGCTGGGCGAAAGATCATGTGATAACACTGTCAGCAGTGTTCATTCCGGGAGTGGACAACTAGGAAGATTTCCTCAGCATAAATGAATTCCACCCGGAAAAGTGGGAACTTCATCTGGAAGTTTCCACATGTTTGTAAACCGTTGGGAAAGACCAAAGGTGGTTATGATGGCGTCCCACATGAAGCGCCAGGTCTAGAGACCCTCAGGCAATAGCTGGGACGCTCTGGTAACACCGTGGGTGTACCAGTCGGTGTATGTGTTCCCTCCTCTGCCTTTCATACCCAGTGTATGGAGAATGATAGGAAGGAGAGGAGTAAGAACTATACTCGGGGTTCCGGTTTGGGCCAAGAAGAACTTGGTACCCGGAACTTCAAGAGATACTAGAAAGGATCTTGATTCAGCAAGAATCATGTCTGTTCCATGACTTACCGCAGCTGCGTTGACGCCAGGGCGGGTGAACGCCGGATCCTAAGGGAAAAAGGCATTCCGGAAGAGGTCATCCCTACCCTGGTCAGAGCCAGGAAGGAGGTGACCGCACAACATTATCACCGCTTAGGTGAAAATATGTTCCATGGTGTGAGGCCAGGAAGGCTCCACGGAAGAATTTCAACTAGGTTAATTCCTACATTTCCTGCAAGCAGGAGTGTATATGGGTCTCAAATTGGGGTCCATTAAGGTTCAAATTTCGACCGGTCGATTTTCTTCCAGAAAGAAATTGGCTTCAGTTCCTGAAGTCCAGAAGTTGTTAAGGGAGTACTGCATATACAACCCCTTTTTGATGTCTCCAGTGGCACTGGGCGATCTCAACGTAGTTTGGGATTCCTCAAATCACATTGTTTTAAACAACTCAAATCTGTGGATTTGATATATCTCACATGGAAAGTGACCATGCTGTTGGTCCTGGCCTCGGCCAGGCGAGTGTCAGAATTGGCGGCTTTATCTCACAAAGCCATATCTGATTGTCCATTCGGACAGAGCAAAGCTGTGGACTCGTCCCCAGTTTCTCCCTAAGGTGGTGTCAGCGTTTCACCTGAACCAGCTTATTGTGGTGCCTGCGGCTACTAGGGACTTGGAGGACTCCAAGTTGCTGGATGTTGTCAGGACCCTGAAAATATAGTTTCCAGGTCGGCTGGAGTCAGGAAATCTGACTTGCTGTTTATCCTGTATGCACCCAACAAGCTGGGTGCTCCTGCTTCTAAGCAGACTATTGCTCGTTGGATTTGTAGTACAATTCAGCTTGCACATTCTGTGGCAGGCTTGCCACAGCAAAAAATATGTAAATGCCCATTCCACAAGGAAGGTGGGCTCATCTTGGGCGGCTGCCCGAGGGGTCTCGGCATTACAACTCTGCCGAGCAGCTACGTGGTCGGGGGAGAACACGTTTGTAAAATTTTACAAATTTGATACCCTGGCAAAAGAGGACCTGGAGTTCTCTCATTCGGTGCTGCAGAGTCATCCGCACTCTCCCGCCCGTTTGGGAGCTTTGGTATAATCCCCATGGTCCTTTCAGGAACCCCAGCATCCACTAGGACGATAGAGAAAATAAGAATTTACTTACCGATAATTCTATTTCTCGGAGTCCGTAGTGGATGCTGGGCGCCCATCCCAAGTGCGGATTATTCTGCAATACTTGTACATAGTTATTGTTACAAAAATCGGGTTATTGTTGTAGGAAGCCGTCTTTCAGAGGCTCCTTTTGTTATCATACTGTTAACTGGGTTTAGATCACAAGTTGTACGGTGTGATTGGTGTGGCTGGTATGAGTCTTACCCGGGATTCAAAATCCTCCCTTATTGTGTACGCTCGTCCGGGCACGGTACCTAACTGGAGTCTGGAGGAGGGTCATGGGGGGAGGAGCCAGTGCACACCACCTGATCTGGAAAAGCTTTACTTTTTGTGCCCTGTCTCCTGCGGAGCCGCTATTCCCCATGGTCCTTTCAGGAACCCCAGCATCCACTACGGACTCCGAGAAATAGAATTATCGGTAAGTAAATTCTTATTTTCCTATCCCTAATACCGTAACCCCAATATCCTAACCCAAACCGATAAATTGTGAGACGGTTACCTGGGTGGGGGGGGGGGGGGGGGGCTGCTGCTGACTATTTGCCTAGGGTGCAGAGAAACCTTGCACCGGCCCTGAGTATAACTACCTTGTGCCTTGTTGCTGTGCTCAGTCTTGCCATGGTGTACGACCTCTGGCATGAAACGGCCTTCCAGAACCTCACCTTTTTAGCAGAGTTTGTTTTTAGATAATGGGGGAGATTCAAATGTTTGAAAAGTCAGTTTGGAGTCTGTTTTTTCCTATCTAACAGACAGGAAAAAACAGACACCCAACCGACTTTTCAAACATTTGAATCTCCCCCTATGACTGTGTTTCAACCTACATATGAAAATTATGATCATTATCACCTGTTTGGTATGATTGGTTAATCATACACCTGACTATGGCCCTCATTCCGAGTTGTTCGCTCGTTGCCGAGTTTCGCTATATTGCTATTAGTCGCTTACTGCGCATGCGCAAGGGTCGCAGAGCGCATGTGCTTAGTTATTTTACTTAAAAATTAGGTATTTTACTCACGGCATAACGAGGATTTTTCATCGTTCTGGTGATCGGAGTGTGATTGACAGGAAGTGGGTGTTTCTGGGCGGAAACTGGCCGTTTTCTGGGAGTGTGCGAAAAAAACGCTGGCGTTTCTGGGAAAAACGCGGGAGTGTCTGAAGAAACGGGGGAGTGTCTGGGCGAACGCTGGGTGTGTTTGTGACGTCAAACCAGGAACGAAACTGACTGAACTGATCGCAATGGCTGAGTAAGTCTGGAGCTACTCAGAAACTGCTAAGAAATTTCTATTCGCAAATCTGCTAATCTTTCGTTCGCAATTCTGCTAAGCTAAGATTCACTCCCAGAGGGCGGCAGCTTAGCGTGTGCAATGCTACTAAAAGCAGCTAGCGAGCGAACAACTCGGAATGAGGGCCTATAATCCTACAAAATCCCTGACTTTGTGCAAAAGTATAGTGCCTAGAAAGACTGATGCTATTTTGAAGGCATAGTGTGGTCACACCAAATATTGTGATCCTGTTGAGCATATATACATATATATCTCTCTGAGAGCGCTTTTGTCTTTTAACCATTTATTATACAATAAAATACAATTAACTTTGCATTGATCAATTATCATAAAATTACATAAAAACACCAAGGGGCTACTTTGAAACAATATAGTGTACTATAATTCCAAGACTACAGATAGTATCCTTTCATTCATACTTAACAATCATTGCTTTCCATCTATAGCCAGCTGTTGCTTAGATGGAAAAAGATACTTTGAATCCTTTTAATTTCCACTGCTGTAACTTGAAGTATTAAAAGTCCAGATTTAACAGATAGAAAGTCTCTTCAATTAATTATTTGTCTGAATAAGTATGGTTATGCCATGTATTCCAAAATCTGTAGTTGTTCCTAGATTCTGTTTTTATAGATGTATGCAGGCTATAGAACAATAGTACATTTTGCTTTATCAGGTTATAGCAACTGGGATTTTGTTCCTTATTGTGGCACAGTTGTTAAGACAGCTGCCAAATTATAGATGTTTTATAAATTGTATAGTCTCACCTCACCACAGTCACACACTTGGGTGTAGAGATCCGGAAAAAAGTAGTGCCCGGCTGCGGCAGCACGCCACTGGATAGACCTTTTGCTGGAGTCGCTTATTTTCCGGAACCAGTCACCTTTTTATTCCCCGGCCGGGGTCAGCGGTGTGTTTGTATGAGTGGCGGTGCCCGGCTGCAGCTACACGCCGCCGAGCCTCTTCTCGTTAGGTGCCGCTCAGCTCTTTCTCTCGCTGGAATTAGTACTCAGTGTTTCCGCTGCGGCTGACAGGTGAAGACAGCATCCCAGGTGTGCAGGTGTTTCAAAGCCCAAATAGTGGATTATCCTTAACGCGTTTCTCCGTTATGTCCTTTTAACGGTTTTCCTCAGAAGGTATCCAACAGTGCTTAGCACCATCCTATTTAAACTGGTCTTCTCCAATCGATTTCAATTATTAATTAGAAGAGACAGGTGTATTGCTGATATTTTATGCATTAGGTAGTGACCAGCTGAATGTTCTTTACAACAATTCTAAGGAGACAAATCTCCCATAGTAATAATCACCTATATATGTAGGTGTTTTTTTCTCTCTAATTTCATACTTCCTTTTATAGAATTTATTATTACAGAACAATAAAAAGAAAAAATAATAATAATAATAAAACCATCAATATATACATATGGATAATTATATATATGTAATGGCAACATGTGAATAGAAACAATATCATCAGGGTGGAGAGATAAATGAATATAGCAATCCAACAGGACGATATTGTTTCTATTCACGTGTTGCCATTATATATATATAATTATCCATATGTATATATTGATGGTTTTATTATTATTATTATTATTATTATTATTATTTTTTTTTCTTTTTTATTGTTCTGTAATAATAAATTATATAAAAGGAAGTATGAAATTAGAGAGAAAAAAACACCTACATATATAGGTGATTATTACTATGGGAGATTTGTCTCCTTCGAATTGTTGCAAAGAACATTCAGCTGGTCACTACCTAATGCATAAGATATCAGCAATACACCTGTCTCTTCTAATTAGTAAATGAAATCGATTGGAGGAGACCAGTTTAAATAGGATGGTGCTAAGCACTGTTGGATACCTTCTTAGGAAACCGTTAAAAGGACATAACGGAGAAACGCGTTAAGGATAATCCACTATCTGGGCTTTGAAACACCTGCACACCTGGGATGCTGTCTTCACCTCTCAGCCGCAACGGAAACACTGAGTACTAATTCCAGCGAGAGAAAGAGCTGAGTGGCACCTAACGAGAAGAGGCTCGGCGGCGTGTAGCTGCAGCCGGGCACCGCCACTCATACAAACACACCGCTGACCCCGGCCGGGGAATAAAAAGGTGACTGGTTCCGGAAAATAAGCGACTCCAGCAAAAGGTCTATCCAGCGGCGTGCTGCCGCAGCCGGGCACTGCTTTTTTCCGGATCTCTACACCCAAGTGTGTGACTGTGGTGAGGTGAGACTATACAATTTATAAAACATCTATAATTTGGCAGCTGTCTTAACAACTGTGCCACAATAAGGAACAAAATCCCAGTTGCTATAACCTGATAAAGCAAAATGTACTATTGTTCTATAACCTGCATACATCTATAAAAACAGAATCTAGGAACAACTACAGATTTTGGAATACATGGCATAACCATACTTATTCAGACAAATAATTAATTGAAGAGACTTTCTATCTGTTAAATCTGGACTTTTAATACTTCAAGTTACAGCAGTGGAAATTAAAAGGATTCAAAGTATCTTTTTCCATCTAAGCTACAGCTGGCTATAGATGGAAAGCAATGATTGTTAAGTATGAATGAAAGGATACTATCTGTAGTCTTGGAATTATAGTACACTATAGTGTTTCAAAGTAGCCCCTTGGTGTTTTTATGTAATTTTATGATAATTGATCAATGCAAAGTTAATTGTATTTTATTGTATAATAAATGGTTAAAAGACAAAAGCGCTCTCAGAGAGATATATATGTATATATGCTCAACAGGATCACGGTATAATTTTATTCTAGTATAATTTCAGAGTACTATGTGGGAGCGGCCTATAGGTCTATAACCTTTATAGTGACCAGTTTTCAGTAAAGAAATTTTCTTTTTAAAGTAATATTCTATAAGGCTAATTAGTTTTGTTTATATCGCGCCTGAAATTATATGCACAAACGGACATATATAAACATTATAAGTCTATCATTATTTAAAATACTTGTCCGTCTGGGTATATAGTACCTGTAAAAAAAGGGAAATATACACCAAATATTGATTTAATTTAGATTTCTCTTGTGGTCATTCACTTTGCCTTTTGTTAAACCTCTATTTTTGAAAGCATTCTTACTTCGCAGCATTATTTCCACACCTGCCTAAAACTTTTGCACAGTATTAACAGAAGGAAACAATATATCTGTCTGTAACTTGCACCAAGGTCCGCCACCCAGTTTTGATCTAGAGCCACACTCCTGCCCAACCATAATACTTGACAAAACAATCGAACAGAACCAGGGCGCGGTCAGTCTCTGTATAAAACCCAAGTCAATAATATCAACATCCACTTCCAACCACGGTGACTGTTGTAGGGGTGATAATCTTCAAACAAGCTTTCCTAATATCCACTCCTGTCTCCAAGGTGAGTATGCGAAGGAAAAACAGGTAGTGACAATTCAAAATACCACTAGGACAAGACTATGTAGATGCCTCCATGACACTAACCTTAAGGAAGTGCCCTATTTTCACTGAAAGGTTTCTTTGTGTTTGTATAAGTACCACATTGTTAATTGACCTCCCCAGGAATTCCACATCAATTAATCACATCCATTGATGTGGAATACCACATCAATCACAGAACTGACCATAAAGAGGTGCCCTATGTTCCCATAAAGGTTTCTTTGGGTCGTTGTTGGTATCCACACAGGTATCTAGTGGTTTCTGTTCCCAGATGGTGTAAAAACCAATGGTCAATGTGGATTGGATAAAAACAGTTTATATGCAATTATTGGTTACAACAACCATACAAAAGAAGTTTAAAAATTAATAAAAAATTAGCAGCATATTATAGATGTAAACATGAAAAATGTAGGCAGTCTGGGAACATAAATAAAGATTCCCTGACTGGAGACTCAATTAATGGTTAGGGAGCTAAACAAAAAGCAGAAACAACTCCTAAATCCAGATATAAAGGAGGTAGTTCTGTTCTACTATTAGCACCAAGGTCTTAAGATCTTACGTGTCCCAGCTAATCACAAGGGAGTCCCCAGTCCAGTCTCCACAGCACTAATGCATTTCAGATCAAATCCTTTTTTTAAGTGTGGAGAAATCCTTCCATGGAGGCCATATTTATACCCACCATCTTAGGTCACTTGACCCATTCCTGATCATGATTGACAGCTGTCCTAAATCCCTTAATTCATACAAAAACCAACCTATCACTAATACAGAGGATATCTGATCTAAACATCACTATGTACTTCTACAAAATTGAACATTTTGGTGAAAACCACATATATTGTTTAGGTGATGGCATTATCATTGGGCGGGACTCAGGGCCGGTATCTCCAAAAGCTATTAATTAGAAGTCTTCCGTACACCATCGTTGAACGGTATCAGGTCTATGTAACTGCACCCAGCGGGATCGCTAGTCTGCATCTTTAACCATAGTCTTTTTGGTGTAGAAAACGGCAAAGTCCACCGAGTTGTCTGCAGATCTACAGGAGGGGACGCTGCCCTTTAAGGAGGAAGCACTGGAGCAAAAACCTAATATATATATATATATATATATATATTTCTCTATCGTCCTAGTGGATGCTGGGGTTCCTGAAAGGACCATGGGGAATAGCGGCTCCGCAGGAGACAGGGCACAAAAAGTAAAGCTTTTCCAGATCAGGTGGTGTGCACTGGCTCCTCCCCCTATGACCCTCCTCCAGACTCCAGTTAGATTTTTGTGCCCGGCCGAGAAGGGTGCAATCTAGGTGGCTCTCCTAAAGAGCTGCTTAGAAAAAGTTTAGCTAGGTTTTTTATTTTACAGTGATTCCTGCTGGCAACAGGATCACTGCAGCGAGGGACTGAGGGGAGAAGGAGTCAACTCACCTGCGTGCAGGATGGATTGGCTTCTTGGCTACTGGACATCAAGCTCCAGAGGGACGATCACAGGTACAGCCTGGATGGTCACCGGAGCCGCGCCGCCGGCCCCCTTGCAGATGCTGAAGTCAGAAGAGGTCCAGAATCGGCGGCTGAAGACTCCTGCAGTCTTCTAAAGGTAGCGCACAGCACTGCAGCTGTGCGCCATTTTCCTCTCAGCACACTTCACACGCGGTCACTGAGGGTGCAGGGCGCTGGGGGGGGCGCCCTGGGAGGCAAATGTAACCTATATAAAGGCTAAAAATACCTCACATATAGCCCCTAGAGGCTATATGGAGATATTTAACCCCTGCCTGATTTCTCTAAATAGCGGGAGACGAGCCCGCCAGAAAAGGGGCAGGGCCTATCTCCTCAGCACACGGCGCCATTTCCTCTCACAGCTCCGCTGGTCAGGACGGCTCCCAAGTCTCTCCCCTGCACTGCACTACAGAAACAGGGTAAAACAGAGAGGGGGGGGCAAATTTATGGCGATATTTTGATATAACAAAGCAGCTATAAGGGAGCACTTATTATAAGGCTATCCCTGATATATATATAGCGCTTTTGGTGTGTGTTGGCAAACTCTCCCTCTGTCTCCCCAAAGGGCTAGTGGGTCCTGTCTTCGTTAGGAGCATTCCCTGTGTGTCTGCTGTGTGTCGGTACGTGTGTGTCGACATGTATGAGGACGATATTGGTGTGGAGGCGGAGCAATTGCCAAATATGAGGATGTCACCCCCTAGGGAGTCGACACCAGAATGGATGCCTTTATTTATGGAACTACGGGATAGTGTCAACACGCTAAAGCAGTCGTTTGACGACATGAGGCGGCCGGACAATCAATTAGTGCCTGTCCAGGCGACTCAAACACCGTCAGGGGCTGTGAAACGCCCTTTGCCTCAGTCGGTCGACACAGACCCAGACACAGGCACTGACTCCAGTGGTGACGGTGACGAATCAACCGTATTTTCCAGTAGGGCCACACGTTATATGATTTTGGCAATGAAGGAGGCGTTACATTTAGCTGATACTACAGGTACCACTAAACAGGGTATTATGTGGGGTGTGAAAAAACTACCTATAGTTTTTCCTGAATCAGAAGAATTAAATGATGTGTGTAATGAAGCGTGGGTTGCCCCTGATAAAAAGCTGATAATTTCAAAGAAATTATTGGCATTATACCCTTTCCCGCCAGAGGTTAGGGAGCGCTGGGAAACACCTCCTAGGGTGGACAAGGCGCTAGCACGCTTATCTAAACAAGTGGCGTTACCCTCTCCTGAGACGGCCGCACTTAAAGATCCATCAGATAGGAGGATGGAAAATATCCAAAAAAGTATATACACACATGCAGGTGTTATACTACGACCAGCTGTAGCGACTGCCTGGATGTGCAGTGCTGGGGTAGTTTGGTCAGAGTCCCTGATTGAAAATATTGATACCCTGGACAGGGACAATATTTTACTGTCGTTAGAACAAATAAAGGATGCATTTCTTTATATGCGTGATGCACAGAGGGATATCTGCACACTGGCATCACGGGTAAGTGCTATGTCCATTTCGGCCAGAAGAGCTTTATGGACGCGACAGTGGACAGGCGATGCGGATTCAAAACGGCATATGGAAGTTTTGCCGTATAAAGGGGAGGAGTTATTTGGAGTCGGTCTATCAGATTTGGTGGCCACGGCTACAGCCGGGAAATCCACCTTTCTACCTCAAGTCACTCCCCAACATAAAAAGGCACCGACTTTTCAACCGCAGCCCTTTCGTTCCTTTAAAAATAAGAGAGCAAAGGGCTATTCATATCTGCCACGAGGCAGAGGTCGAGGGAAGAGACAGCAACACGCAGCTCCTTCCCAGGAACAGAAGCCCTCCCCGGCTTCTACAAAAGCCTCAGCATGACGCTGGGGCTTCTCAAGCGGACTCGGGGACGGTGGGCGGTCGTCTCAAAAATTACAGCGCGCAGTGGGCTCACTCGCAGGTAGATCCCTGGATCCTGCAGATAATATCTCAAGGGTACAGGTTGGAATTAGAGACAGATCCACCTCGCCGTTTCCTGAAGTCTGCTTTACCAACGTCCCCCTCCGAAAGGGAGACGGTTTTGGAAGCCATTCACAAGCTGTACTCTCAGCAGGTGATAGTCAAGGTACCTCTTCTACAACAAGGGAAGGGGTATTATTCCACTCTTTTTGTGGTACCGAAGCCGGATGGCTCGGTAAGGCCTATTCTAAATCTGAAGTCCTTGAACCTGTACATAAAGAAGTTCAAGTTCAAGATGGAGTCACTCAGAGCAGTGATAGCGAACCTGGAAGAGGGGGACTTTATGGTATCCTTGGACATCAAGGATGCGTATCTCCACGTTCCAATTTACCCCTCACACCAGGGGTACCTCAGGTTCGTTGTACAAAACTGTCACTATCAGTTTCAGACGCTGCCGTTCGGATTGTCCACGGCACCTCGGATCTTTACAAAGGTAATGGCCGAGATGATGATTCTTCTTCGAAGAAAAGGCATATTAATTATCCCATACTTGGACGATCTCCTAATAAGGGCAAGGTCCAGAGAACAGCTAGAGATGGGATTAGCACTGTCTCAAGAAGTGCTAAAACAGCACGGGTGGATTCTGAATATTCCAAAATCCCAGTTAATGCCGACAACTCGGCTGCTGTTCCTAGGGATGATTCTGGACACGGTTCAGAAAAAGGTTTTTCTCCCGGAGGAAAAAGCCAAGGAGTTATCCGAGCTTGTCAGGAACCTCCTAAAACCAGGAAAGGTGTCTGTACATCAATGCACAAGAGTCCTGGGAAAAATGGTGGCTTCTTACGAAGCAATTCCATTCGGCAGATTCCACGCAAGAATTTTCCAAAGGGATCTGTTGGACAAATGGTCAGGGTCGCATCTTCAGATGCACCGACGGATAACCCTGTCTCCAAGGACAAGGGTGTCTCTTCTGTGGTGGTTGCAGAGTCCTCATCTATTGGAGGGCCGCAGATTCGGCATACAGGATTGGATCCT
This sequence comes from Pseudophryne corroboree, assembly GCF_028390025.1. Taxonomy (NCBI): domain Eukaryota; kingdom Metazoa; phylum Chordata; class Amphibia; order Anura; family Myobatrachidae; genus Pseudophryne; species Pseudophryne corroboree. The sequence goes on along the minus strand of NC_086447.1, from coordinate 575,828,279 downwards.
GGTGACCACGGACGCCAGCCTGAGAGGCTGGGGAGCAGTCACACAAGGAAGAAACTTCCAGGGAGTATGGACGAGTCTGGAAACGTCTCTTCACATAAACATTCTGGAACTAAGAGCAATATACAATGCTCTAAGCCAGGCAGAACCTCTGCTTCAGGGAAAACCGGTGTTGATCCAGTCGGACAACATCACGGCAGTCGCCCATGTGAACAGACAGGGCGGCACAAGAAGCAGGAGTGCAATGGCAGAAGCTGCAAGGATTCTTCGCTGGGCAGAGAATCATGTGATAGCACTGTCAGCAGTGTTCATCCCGGGAGTGGACAACTGGGAAGCAGACTTCCTCAGCAGACACGATCTTCACCCGGGAGAGTGGGGACTTCATCCAGAAGTCTTCCACATGCTGGTAACCCGTTGGGAAAGACCAATGGTGGACATGATGGCGTCTCGCCTCAACAAAAAACTGGACAGGTATTGCGCCAGGTCAAGAGATCCGCAGGCAATAGCTGTGGACGCGCTGGTAACGCCTTGGGTGTACCAGTCGGTGTATGTGTTTCCTCCTCTGCCTCTCATACCAAAAGTATTGAGAATTATACGGCAAAGAGGCGTAAGAACGATACTAGTGGTTCCGGATTGGCCAAGAAGGACTTGGTACCCGGAACTTCAAGAGATGATCACGGAAGATCCGTGGCCTCTACCTCTAAGGAGGGACTTGCTTCAGCAGGGTCCCTGTCTGTTTCAAGACTTACCGCGGCTGCGTTTGACGGCATGGCGGTTGAACGCCGGATCCTAAAGGAAAAAGGCATGCCGGAAGAAGTCATTCCTACTTTGATTAAAGCAAGGAAGGAAGTAACCGTGCAACATTATCACCGAATTTGGCGAAAATATGTTGCGTGGTGCGAAGATCGGAGTGCTCCGACGGAGGAATTTCAACTGGGTCGATTCCTACATTTCCTGCAATCAGGATTGTCTATGGGTCTCAAATTGGGATCTATTAAGGTTCAAATTTCGGCCCTGTCGATTTTCTTTCAAAAAGAATTGGCTTCAGTCCCTGAAGTCCAGACCTTTGTTAAGGGAGTGCTGCATATACAGCCTCCTGTGGTGCCTCCAGTGGCACCGTGGGATCTCAATGTGGTTTTGGACTTTCTAAAATCTCATTGGTTTGAACCACTAAAAAAGGTGGATTTGAAATATCTCACTTGGAAAGTGACCATGCTTCTAGCCCTGGCTTCTGCCAGGAGAGTATCAGAATTGGCAGCTTTATCTTACAAAAGCCCATATCTGATTTTCCATTCGGACAGGGCAGAACTGCGGACTCGTCCGCATTTTCTCCCTAAGGTGGTGTCAGCATTTCATCTGAACCAGCCTATTGTAGGGCCTGCGGCTACAAGTGACTTGGAGGACTCCAAGTTACTGGACGTTGTCAGAGCATTAAAAATATATATTGCAAGGACAGCTGGAGTCAGAAAATCTGACTCGTTGTTTATATTGTATGCACCCAACAAGATGGGTGCTCCTGCGTCTAAGCAGACGATTGCTCGTTGGATCTGTAGCACAATCCAACTTGCACATTCTGTGGCAGGCCTGCCACAGCCTAAATCTGTAAAGGCCCACTCCACAAGGAAGGTGGGCTCATCTTGGGCGGCTGCCCGAGGGGTCTCGGCATTACAACTTTGCCGAGCAGCTACGTGGTCAGGGGAGAACACGTTTGTAAAATTTTACAAATTTGATACTCTGGCTAAGGAGGACCTGGAGTTCTCTCATTCGGTGCTGCAGAGTCATCCGCACTCTCCCGCCCGTTTGGGAGCTTTGGTATAATCCCCATGGTCCTTTCAGGAACCCCAGCATCCACTAGGACGATAGAGAAAATAAGATTTTACTTACCGATAAATCTATTTCTCGGAGTCCGTAGTGGATGCTGGGCGCCCATCCCAAGTGCGGATTATCTGCATAAATTGTACATAGTTATTGTTAACTAATTCGGGTTATTGTTGAAGGAAGCCATCTTTCAGAGGCTCCGCTGTTATCATACTGTTAACTGGGTTTAGATCACAGGTTGTACGGTGTGATTGGTGTGGCTGGTATGAGTCTTACCCGGGATTCAAAATCCTCCCTTATTGTGTACGCTCGTCCGGGCACAGTACCTAACTGGAGTCTGGAGGAGGGTCATAGGGGGAGGTGCCAGTGCACACCACCTGATCTGGAAAAGCTTTACTTTTTGTGCCCTGTCTCCTGCGGAGCCGCTATTCCCCATGGTCCTTTCAGGAACCCCAGCATCCACTACGGACTCCGAGAAATAGATTTATCGGTAAGTAAAATCTTATTATATGTGTGTGACCTCCGTCCCGGGTATGCCACCCTCTTCCTTGTATTTTTTAATTAATTTGTTTTTATCTGCTATGTAAAATAAAAGGTTTTTTATTTATTTATTTATAAAAAAAACTGCTCCCATTGCACAACGTTTTTTTGTTATGCTACATTACAAGCCTACATTTGTGAGTGTTTCGTAAGGGGGCACCCCCAAAATTATCACACAGATAAAGGTTGAAAGATCTACCTTTAATGCTTGAACCCAAGTTGGTGCATGTGAGTAATCTGCAGAGGGTTGAAAGATACATTCTGCCATGCATGAATTCAAGTTTATGTCTGTGAGTGATATAGTTAGGGGGGAATCCCCAAAATCACTATAGGGGTCACTTCTGTAAACCCTGATTATATGACACACTGTTGCACACCCTTGTGAGTGTGTGGAGTAGGGGGAAACCCCATCACATCTTATCTGATTGGAGTGTGTGTCCAACGAGTCTCGTATTTAAAGTGTGCATTTACCCAACAGTGCTACACAAGGACTGTGTCCTGTTTTGTTTTTTTCTCTTTTGCAGAATTTGCAATTCTTTGGATCGCATGCTGGGGGCCGCCCATCGGAGGGGAAAGGCCGTCCAGCATGTTACCCGCCGCCCCCTCCCCCTTGAACACGTTGAAATTGCGGTCGCACCACAATTTCAGCAGGATTGTAAACAATGGGGTAGTCTCCTGCCGCCGCAGCCTTGCTGCGCCCACATGAGACTTGCTGCCATTTTAGTGATCGCAGCGGTTACGTGTGAAATCACGCAACCGCCCCAATCACACCCCATCACGCCTATTGTTTGCGCCGCCACGACCCTGTTTTGAAGCCACACCCCCTGCAGCACTCCATCTCCGCCTTGGAAACAGAGTGTTGCTGCAAGGGCTTCATCCATCCATCCATTTCTTTTTGGAAGTAGATGCCTCCTTGGAAGCAGTAGGAGCCATTCTTTCACAGAGATACGAGGACAACAAACTACATACCTGTGCTTCTTTTCAAATAAATTTTCGCAGGCAGAAAGAAATTATACGATTGGGGAGCAGGAATTATTAGCTGTGAAACTACCTTCTGGAAGGGGCTAACTTTCCAATCACTGTATACACCGACCATCGAAACTTATTGTTTCTAAAGAATATTCAATGTTTGAACCCCCGTTTGGTGAGATGGGCCATGTTTTTCACCCGAACTATATAACAAGCTTACTACCGTCTCGAGATTTCAATGCTATATGGCTTATCATTGATGGCTTCTCTAAGATGGCACACTTTGTTCCGCTAAAAGGTTTGCCTTCTGCTTCAGAGTTAGCTCAACGTTTTATCACCCTCAAACCAATGGAAGCACAGAGCGAATCAATCTGGACTTGGAAACCTACCTCCGAATCCATTTGTCCTCATCCCAGGATGATTGGATTGATTACCTGCCTTGGGCAGAGTTCGCCCATAACAAAACTTACCATTCTTCTATGGGTCATTCTCCTTTCTTTACTGTGTACGGTCTTCACCCTCGGACACCTGAGTTTCAAAGTCTACCTGTATTCGATGTACCAGTAGTGGAAGGTTCAATTTGACATTTCATTAGAGTATGGAGAAAGGTACTGTACATGAAGGTCTCCAGAAATCTTCTTCATGTTATAAACGATGGACTGATCGAAAGAGAATAGTGCCAAATCTTAAAGTTGGATATCAAGGGGGCAATTCAGACCTGATCGCTAGGCTGCATTTTCTCACAGCCTGCGATCAGGTCCGAACAGCGCATGCACCGCAATGCGCAGGCGCATCGGATGCCTGCATCGGGCATCGGTGCATAGCAACGTGATGGTGCGAAAAAAGCAGTCATACGGGCAAACACAAGTAGATTGACAGGTAGAGGGCATTTGTGTGTGGCAACTGACCGTTTTCTGGGAGTGTCTGGAAAGATGAAGGCTTGTCCAAGCGTTTTCAGGGAGGGTGTTTGACGTCAGTTCTGGTCCCGGACAGGCTGAAGTGATCGCAACGGCTGAGTAAGTCCTGGGCCGCGCAGAGACTGCCGAAATTCAGTTTGTGCAGCTCTGCTACACATGCGTTCGCACACTTGCACAGCTCAAATACCCTCCCCCTGTAGGCGGCAACTATCTGATTGCAGGACAGCAAGAATCGCTGCGCAGCGATCAGGTCTGAATTAGACCCCAAGTTGTCTCTCTACCAGAAACTTACGGTTACGTGTTCCTTCTATGAAATTTGCACCCCGATTCATTAGACCTTTTCCAATTGCAGAAGTGATTAACCCTGTGGCATACCGACTCAAGTTACCTCCGTATCTTAGAGTTCCTTCCTCATTTCATGTCTCTTTGCTTAAACCTTTTGTGTTGAATTAGTTCAGGAAAACTCTACCTCGACCACCAAAGGTACTTTTGGAAAGAGAAGTTGAATTTGAAGTCAAGAAAATTCTAGACTCTCGTATTCGTTATGGACATCTTCAGTATTTGCTGGACTGGAAAGGTTATGGTCCTAAGAAACGGTCTTGGGAGAATTCCTCTGATGTCCATGCACCCATTCTGGTCTGAAAGTTTAATCCTGAGAAACCCAAAGAGTGTCCTGAGGCCCCCCTAAAGAGGGGGGTAATGTCACAGCCTATACAAGAAATACAAGGATAGTGGACCACTGCGCTCACTGCGACTGCAGTTTTGTAGAACCCTGGTGTCACTCAACACCATACACCCTGAACATTAGCTAACAAAAAATGGGAACTACCAAACTGCGCACAGCTTATAAAGATCCACTTGAAAGTGGAAAGTTTCGAAAATATGTCCCTCAAAAACAAGGAAAGAACAATATACCGAAGGTATTCTTCTCCCCGGTATTTCTCACGTTGGGACACCACTTGGTGAGGATTTGAGAGAACACGATTAATCATCCATCCGGTTAGGAGAAGTTTTTTGGATCCATAAAGAAACCTTTATGCGTGTGAACCCCTCCGTTTTAGACGTGAGTACGGTACGAACCATCTTGTCAAACCAGATAACCCAGAAAATCACCCAAATCCAGGACCTACTACACAATGGGGGTAATTCCAAGTTGATCGCAGCAGGATTTTTGATAGCAATTGAGCAAAACCATGTGCACTGCAGGGGGGGCAGATATAACATGTGCAGAGAGAGTTAGATTTGGGTGGGTTATTTTATTTCTGTGCAGGGTAAATACTGGCTGCTTTATTTTTACACTGCAAATTAGATTGCAGATTGAACACACCCCACCCAAATCTAACTCTCTCTGCACATGTTATATCTGCCTCCCTGCAGTGCACATGGTTTTGCCCAATTGCTAACAAACTTGATGCTGCGATCAACTCAGAATTACCCCCAATATTGTTCTTTCCTTGTTTTTGAGGGACATTCGGCAAATTAGAAGGGGATTCCTCGGAATTGAGAAGGAAAAAGAGAAGAACACTGGTCCATGACCTCCTCGCTATTATTATTGACTGACATATTTTCGAAACTTTCCACTTTCAAGTGGATCTTTATAAGCTGTGCGCAGTTTGGTAATGTCACAGCCTGGCCAGGGTTTGTTTGGGGGGATCAGGACTTACCTGTCTGGACGCCTTAGCCGGGTCCCGCTGGTGGTGGTGCGGGCTGCTAGCGGCGGGCAAGGTGTGCGGGTAGCCCTGCAGGGGTCCGTGGGGCTGCTGTCTGGAGGTAGTCTGGCCTCTGACGGCGGCTCCAGACACTCGACGCTGCCATCTTGGAGTCCATTCTACTCTGCATAGCCAATCTGGGTCCTGAAGGATAAGCTGACCCAGGCAGCCAATGGGATGCTGGCCATTAGTATTTAGCAGATTTTTAGCGTGACAGGGTTTCATGCTCTGGGTGTCATGCTCTTTGTCAGGGGTTCCATGCTAATTGCCAAGGGTTTCACGCTCTGGGTGCCATGCCTGTTGCCAGGGGTGTAATGCTCGTTGCCAGGGGTTTCATGTTCCGGGTGTCATGCTCGTTGCAAGCGGTGTGTAATACTCATTGCCAGGGGTTTTTATGATCTGGGTCTCATGCTCGTTGTCATGGGTGTAATGCTGATTTCCAGGGATTTCATGCTCTGGGTGTCATGCTCGTTACCAGGGGTGTGTAATGCTTGTTGCCAGGGGTGTATTGCTTGTTGGCGCCAGCAATAACCACTCCAAGCATGGTGCTGCGGGGCTCTAGTTACACCAGTGGCTCCCTGCTATTACCTGCTCCCCCTTTTCCCACACATAGTACTCCGTTCACTAGGCGGAGTTTCACGAAATTACATGGTTGTGTTGTGATGTATTTTTGCGAAACTCCACCCAGCGAGCGGAGTACTAGGGGTGGGAGAAGGGGGAGCAGGTAATAGCAGCCAGCTGGTGTCGCGGCACTGCTTATTGCTATATTTTTCACTGGTATATTAGATATTACCAGATTCAGTAGAGCTTTCCCTGATGTTGGATCTTCAACCACTTGTGGGAAGGTAGAAGATCCAACATCTTATAATAGATATGCGTTTCCTAACAGTGTCCTGGGGTTGTAAGAGTAGTTCTGGATGTTCTAGACCAAGGGGAATGTGCTTCATTAGATATGCTGCAGAGGTGATTATACTAATGATTATTGGTGCACATTACTGACCTCCTTATGTAATATCTCAAATATAAATATAGTTATTTAAAAAAACAAAAAACTGAAAAATAGGCTTGCTAAGCAAGAACCACTAACTGTCGCCCATGAGAAAGACTAACATTATCTTTGCTTCCATTTAAATTGGTAATAATAATTGAATTATGGTGTGTTTATGATGCAGTATATTTGGTGAGTCATAAATAAATGGAGGCAATGTTTCCATTTGTTGTTTCAGATAATAAATGAGGAAATGATACTCAATGAACGGTCAAATTGGGATCGGTATGGGATCCCGGCATACGGGATGCCGAATGTCACTATACCGACATTGGCATCCCGGACGCCAGAATGCCGGCAGCGGGGTGAGCGCATCAAGGTTCTATTCTCCCTCTATGGGTGTCATGGACACCCACAGAGGTAAAATCACCTACCTCTGCGATATTCCGGTGGCGGGATAGTACCCCTGTCGGGATTCCAGCGGCGGAATTGCGACCGGTGGGTGGTATTTTAACCGCATACCATCAAATTGGTTCACAGAGAGCAGTGATAGTGTGGAAAGTCCTGCAGGACTCTGTAGGCACTTGTGTGAACAACAGTAGTCAAAAGGTAGAAGCAAAATTATTAAAAAATCATATATGACAAAAATTTTCTTAGTAATAACAATGCCTTTTTAACAAGTCGGGTAACAGATCAAATGGAGTCCTAACTGAAATGTACATAGTGAATTTTTTAGGAAAATATCGTTAGCAGTAATAGGTTTTATTTACAAAGTGTCGAGTTGTAAAACCTGAAGCTTCTGCTCCTGTTTATGCTCAATATTTAAAAGGTCAGTGCTTTTACTAGTAAGATATGGCTAATGCATAAAGATGACCAGAAGCGCTTCATAAAGCTCCATGGGGGGAATGTACTAGGGTGTATCAGAAAGTGAGAGATTTTGAGAGAGTTCTCCTGTTTTTTTTAAGTTGCTGTAATTTATATGGCAACAAAAATCAGAACTCTCACAAAATCTCTCACTTGATGATTCTCACACTCTATTACATACCCCCCCCATGTATTTTAATTTACTAAATACCTCAGATTCATACAGTACATCTCAACCAGAGCCCATCGTCTGTCCTTCCTCACTGAATGGATTTTATCTGTGAAAACTAACAGAAAACCTGGCCTGCTGCTACTCCCTTGAGAGATTAACGGTAAAATTGTACGCTCCCAAATATTTTAACTGCCTGTGAAACTAATTTCACAAAGTGGAATTTAGTTCTTTGTAAAATCATATGGTTTCAAGCCCTCACAATTTTCTAGGTTTAAGTATACAATATGCATTTTTAGAATCAGTTTGAAACTTCATAATATTGCCAACAAATGAAAATCAATATTAGAATGTGCACCATTACATATGAGTTAAGGGATTACGAAATAACTGCACAGTAGGTTATATGGTTGCAAACTGAATGCTTTTGTCAGTTAATCTCCCCTATTGGTTTACTCACTACTTCCTGGCCCTTTCATTGTGACTTATGTTAATGCTGTCAGTTCTAGCTTACTAATTACAATAACATGTATTTTTACTTCTTGCCATGTAAATATGGTTTCTAGGCTACATTAAAGGAATAATTATATCATCTACATTTAAATATTGTGGAATCTATTTTGCCAGATTTAAAAGTGGAGTTATAATATTTGAATGCTTGAATTTGCAGCCTGCCATGATTGGCTAACTATATATGTTTTATATGTAGCTGCATACAGATGTGACCTCATAAAAACTATGTTTTTTTTGCCATATGGCATAAGATGACTGGCGTCAGTGCTTAAAGTGGTCCTAGAGACGTGGTGGAACTCACCCCCCCCCCCAGCGCCCATGTAATAAAGGTATTGTGCCCGCTGTAGGCGAGCAACCCAAAAAAGGGGGCATGGTCTCAATAGTAATAATGCCCACAGTAGTAGCACCCCTAATACACATAATACCCACAGTAGTAGCACCTCGTAATACACATAATGCCCACAGCAGTAGTGCCCCTTATACAATGCCCACGGTGGTAGTGCTCCTTATGCAATGTCCACTGTACTGGTAGTACCCACAGTGGTAGTGCCCTTATATAGAGCTTATAGTAGTGGTGTCCCTTATTCAATGCCCTGAGTAGTAGTGCCCCTTATGTCCCCAGGAGTGAGGCTCCTTATGAAGCACCCCCTTTACAATGCCCTCATTAGTAGTGCCCCCATTAGTAATGCCCTTAATCGTAATGCCCCTGTGCAGTATTGCCCCCAGTAGTAATGTCGCCTGTAGTAATGCCCCCAGTTATTTAGCCCCAGTAGTAATGCCCCCAGTAGTTTAGCCCCCAGTGGTAATGCCCCTGCAGTTATGACCCCAGTAGTTCACCCCCCCCTTTAGTTTAGCCTCCCAGTGGTAATGCCCCCAGTAGTTTAGCCCTCATTTAGTTTGCCCCATGTAGTTTAGCCCCAGTGGTAATGTCCCCTGTAGTTTAGCCCCTGCAGTTATGCTCCCAATAGTTTATCCCCCCACTAGTAATGCCCCCAGTAGTTTATCCCCCATGTAGTTTGCCCCCAGTAGTTAGCCCCCATGTAGTTTGCCCCCAGTAGTTAGCCCCCATGTAGTTTGCCCCCAGTAGTTTAGCCCCTGTAGTTATGCCCCCAGTAGTTTAGCCACTGTAGTTATGTCCCTAGTAGTTTACCCCCCTTGCAGTTTGACCTCTTGTAATAATGCCCTCACTAGTAATGCCCCCAAGTAGTAATGCCCCCAAGTAGTAATGCCTCCCTGTAGTTATGCCCCCTGTAGTTTAGCCCCCCCTGTAGTTTGCCCCATTGTAGTTTAGCCTACCTGTAGTTTAGCCCCCCTGTAGTAATGCCCCCAGTAGTTTAGCACCCCTGTAGTTTGCCCCCTTGTAGTTTGCCCCAGTAGTAATGCCCCCAAGTAGTAATGCCCCCCAGTAGTAATGCCCCCCAGTAGTAATGCCCCCCAGTAGAATCACTCACACATATAAAAAAAAAAAAAAAGAAGACAAACACAATACTCACCAAGCCCCGCTCCCGTGTCCGACCGCTGCAGTCCTTCCGCCGTCCGCTCCTCGGCACTATGGGAGAGACGTCATGACGTCTCACCCATAACACGCACTGACAGAGCCGGAAGCCAGAGCACAATAGTGAGCTCCTGCCGCCGGCTTCCGCTGTTGAGAGAGACACAAACTCAGCGGGCGCCCGGCATCTCCCTGCAGCGCCGGGCACACATCGGGTTAGGTGAGCAGGAGGAGGTGGAACTGCGTTCCGTCTCCAAGTGGAACTGATGGAACGCAGTTCCGCCCCATTTCGACTCACTTTAACCCCTGACTGGCGTGATACATGGGTAGCATACCAATATTTTATACTTTTTCCTCATTTTTTACTACTTTTTCTTCAATTTTGCGCCTCAGTATGGACTAGCAGGGATAACCTGCATTGCCCTGGTTGAAGAATGGACCTTGAACATCTACAGCCTTCAGTTTTTTACATTGTGTTCGCCTATAACCCCATTCCATTGATCCTGAAAAGGTTCCCACTGTGTTTGCTAATATGGTTTTAGTCATGAAAAGGGCCTACTGTATCTAGCCAATTGTCTTGCAACTGGGTACAGCCTTGATTGACTGACGTGTTTGTCTTACTAACACTTGACAGTTATAGAACTCTATATTTATCTAAACAGGCGCTCCGTTAAAATAACAAATAAATGTAAATATAGATTATTGGTCACATAAAATGTTTATAATGAAAAAAGCAGCTCCCATAGGAGTATTCTGGATTACTCAGAAGCAAAACAACAGAGGAAGTATAGTATCACAAGGGAGCACTTATATATAAGAGATATTTGTCATTGACAATTTATTAAGAAATATAAATAGAATGGTACAATACATACAATAAAATGGTTAAATATATTCACTGCTGATGTGAAACCACGCTAACACTGAATCTGTCCCATTTATATACCGCAGCTGTGTGTGGGTTGGCTCCAATCTCTGTGTCTCTCTTGCCATTCTTGGGGGTGAAACTCTGTCTGTTCTCCCCTGTGTGTGTGTATGTGGAGTGTCTGTGGTCTCCATTTAGCCATGTCCAGGGACTCTGTGTCATATGCTGCAGAGGATATGTCCTCTCAGGATGATCTCATTCCATGTAATCAGGATTGCACTGTTTTAGCGCAGATACCAGCAAGGGAGCCTGAATGGTTATCCTCTATCAAATCTATGATTTCTCAGATTTCTATTAGGGTTGCACGTATACCGATTCTGACACGGCAGACGGTGATGGGGATGTGCTCAGGGGGGCTGCATCTCTTGCTAAAGGGGTGCAGTTGATGATAGAGGCTATTAGAGATGTGTTGAATATTGCTAATACAACACCTGAGCAGGTTGAGGAGGCTTACTTCACTGACAATAAGAAAGCCTCGCTAACCTTCCCTGCGTCCAAAGAATTAAATGCTATTTTTGAGAAAGCATGCGAAAACCCGGAGAAAAAAATCCAGATCCCTAGGAGGTTTCTGGTTGCTTTCCCCTTCCCTGAGGAAGATATGAAAAAATGAGAAAACCCACCCATAGTGGACGCATCTGTATCCAGACTCTCGAAAAAGGTGGTTTTACCTGTTCCAGGATCTACCGCCTTAAAGTAGCCGGCTCATCGCAAAATTGATACTATGCTCAAATCCATATATACGCTTCAAGGGCGATTCTACGTCCCACTATTGCCTGTGCATGGATTTCCAAAGCTATAGTAAAGTGGTCAGGCATGTTACTTGAGGATTTGGACACAATGGATAAAAGTGATGTTGAATTGTTTTCACGTATCATTCAGGATTCTGCAGGATGTATGGTGGAATCCATGAAAGACCTGGGTTCCATGGCTGCAGGGATATCTTCCATGTCTGTCTCAGCTCGTAGGGGACTTTGGCTGCGCCAGTGGTCTGCCGATGCGGAATCCAGGAGAGGTGTGGAGACCCTACCCTACACAGGTCAGGCTCTCTTTGGGGAAGCGTTGGATGCGTGGATCTCCACGGCTACAGCGGATAAGTCACCTTTTCTTCCCTCTGCTGCACCTGCTACGAAGAATCCTTTTCTCTGACGTCCTAAGTGGATGCTGGGGACTCCGTCAGGACCATGGGGGATAGCGGCTCCGCAGGAGACAGGGCACAAAAGTAAAAGCTTTAGGATCAGGTGGTGTGCACTGGCTCCTCCCCCTATGACCCTCCTCCAAGCCTCAGTTAGGTTTTTGTGCCCGGCCGAGAAGGGTGCAATCTAGGTGGCTCTCCTAAAGAGCTGCTTAGAGTAAAAGTTTTATTAGGTTTTTTATTTTCAGTGAGTCCTGCTGGCAACAGGCTCACTGCAACGAGGGACTTAGGGGAGAAGAAGTGAACTCACCTGCGTGCAGGATGGATTGGCTTCTTAGGCTACTGGACACTAGCTCCAGAGGGACGATCACAGGTACAGCCTGGATGGGTCACCGGAGCCGCGCCGCCGACCCCCTTGCAGATGCTGAAGAGAGAAGAGGTCCAGAAATCGGCGGCTGAAGACTTCTCAGTCTTCATGAGGTAGCGCACAGCACTGCAGCTGTGCGCCATTGCTCTCAGCACACTGTTAAAACAGAGAGGGGGGGCACTTATTTGGCGATATGATTATATATTAAGATGCTATAAGGGAAAACACTTATATAAAGGTTGTCCCTGTATAATTATAGCGTTTTGGTGTGTGCTGGCAAACTCTCCCTCTGTCTCCCCAAAGGGCTAGTGGGGTCCTGTCCTCTATCAGAGCATTCCCTGTGTGTGTGCTGTGTGTCGGTACGTGTGTGTCGACATGTATGAGGACGATGTTGGTGAGGAGGCGGAGCAATTGCCTGTAATGGTGATGTCACTCTCTAGGGAGTCGACACCGGAATGGATGGCTTATTTAGGGAATTACGTGATAATGTCAACACGCTGCAAGGTCGGTTGACGACATGAGATGGCCGGCAAACAAATTAGTACCTGTCCAGGCGTCTCAAACACCGTCAGGGGCTTTAAAACGCCCATTTACCTCAGTCGGTCGACACAGACACAGACACGGACACTGACTCCAGTGTCGACGGTGAAGAAACAAACGTATTTTCCTTTAGGGCCACACGTTACATGTTAAGGGCAATGAAGGAGGTGTTACATATTTCTGATACTACAAGTACCACAAAAAAGGGTATTATGTGGGGTGTGAAAAAACTACCTGTAGTTTTTCCTGAATCAGATAAATTAAATGAAGTGTGTGATGATGCGTGGGTTTCCCCCGATAGAAAATTATTGGCGGTATACCTTTTCCCGCCAGAAGTTAGGGCGCGTTGGGAAACACCCCTTAGGGTGGATAAGGCGCTCACACGCTTATCACAAGTGGCGTTACCGTCTCCAGATACGGCCGCCCTCAAGGAGCCAGCTGATAGGAGGCTGGAAAATATCTTAAAAAGTATATACACACATACTGGTGTTATACTGCGACCAGCGATCGCCTCAGCCTGGATGTGCAGCGCTGGGGTGGCTTGGTCGGATTCCCTGACTGAAAATATTGATACCCTTGACAGGGACAGTATTTTATTGACTATAGAGCATTTAAAGGATGCATTTCTATATATGCGAGATGCACAGAGGGATATTTGCACTCTGGCATCAAGAGTAAGTGCGATGTCCATATCTGCCAGAAGATGTTTATGGACACGACAGTGGTCAGGTGATGCAGATTCCAAACGGCACATGGAAGTATTGCCGTATAAAGGGGAGGAGTTATTTGGGGTCGGTCCATCGGACCTGGTGGCCACGGCAACAGCTGGAAAATCCATTTTTTTTACCCCAAGTCACATCTCAGCAGAAAAAGACACCGTCTTTTCAGCCTCAGTCCTTTCGTCCCCATAAGGGCAAGCGGGCAAAAGGCCAGTCATATCTGCCCAGGGATAGAGGAAAGGGAAGAAGACTGCAGCAGGCAGCCCATTCCCAGGAACAGAAGCCCTCCACCGCTTCTACCAAGTCCTCAGCATGACGCTGGGGCTGATACAAGCGGACTCAGGTGCGGTGGGGGGTCGTCTCAAGAGTTTCAGCACGCAGGGGGCTCACTCGCAAGTGGACCCCTGGAGCCTACAAGTAGTATCCCAGGGGTACAGATTGGAAATTCGAGACGTCTCCCCCTCGCAGGTTCCTGAAGTCTGCTATACCAACGTCTCCCTCCGACAGGGAGGCAGTATTGGAAACAATTCACAAGCTGTATTCCCAGCAGGTGATAATCAAAGTACCCCTCCTACAACAAGGAAAGGGGTATTATTCCACACTATATTGTGGTACTGAAGCCAGACGGCTCGGTGAGACCTATTCTAAATCTGAAATATTTGAACACTTACATACAAAGGTTCAAATCAAGACGGAGTCACTCAGAGCAGTGATAGCGAACCAGGAAGAAGGGGACTATATGGTGTCCCTGGACATCAGGGATGCTTACCTCCATGTCCAAATTTGCCCTTCTCACCAAGGGTACCTCAGGTTCGTGGTACAGAACTGTCACTATCAGTTTCAGACGCTGCCGTTTGGATTGTCCACGGCACCCCGGGTCTTTACCAAGGTAATGGCCGAAATGATGATTCTTCTTCAAAGAAAATGGACGATCTCCTGATAAGGGCAAGGTCCAGAGAACAGTTGGAGGTCGGAGTAGCACTATCTCAAGTAGTTCTACGACAGCACGGGTGGATTCTAAATATTCCAAAATCGCAGCTGTTTCCGACGACACGTCTGCTGTTCCTAGGGATGATTCTGGACACAGTCCAGAAAAGGGTGTTTCTCCCGGAGAAGAAAGCCAGGGAGTTATCCGAGCTAGTCAGGAACCTCCTAAAACCAGGAAAAGTGTCAGTGCATCATTGCACAAGGGTCCTGGGAAAAATGGTGGCTTCTTACGAAGCGATTCCATTCGGCAGATTTCACGCAAGAACTTTTCAGTGGGATCTGCTGGAAAAATGGTCCGGATCGCATCTTCAGATGCATCAGCGGATAACCCTGTCTCCAAGGACAAGGGTGTTTCTTCTGCGGTGGCTGCAGAGTGCTCATCTATTAAAGGGCCGCAGATTCGGCATTCAGGACTGGGTCCTGGTGACCACGGATGCCAGCCTGAGAGGCTGGGGAGCAGTCACACAGGGAAAAAATTTTCCAGGGAGTGTGATATAGTCTGGAGACTTCTCTCCACATAAATATACTGGAGCTAAGGGCAATTTACAATGCTCTAAGCTTAGCAAGACCTCTGCTTCAAGGTCAGCCGGTATTGATCCAGTGGGACAACATCACGGCAGTCGCCCACGTAAACAGACAGGGCGGCACAAGAAGCAGGAGGGCAATGGCAGAAACTGCAAGGATTCTTCGCTGGGCGGAAAATCATGTGATAACACTGTCAGCAGTGTTCATTCCGGGAGTGGACAACTGGGAAGCAGACTTTCTCAGCAGGCACGACCTCCACCCGGGAGAGTGGGGACTTCATCGGGAAGTCTTCCACATGATTGTGAACCGTTGGGAAAGACCAAAGGTGGACATGATGGCGTCCCGCCTGAACAAAAAAACTGGACAGGTATTGCGCCAGGTCAAGAGACCCTCAGGCAATAGCTGTGGACGTTCTGGTAACACCGTGGGTGTACCAGTCGGTGTATGTGTTCCCTCCTCTGCTTCTCATACCCAAGGTACTGAGAATTATAAGACGTAGAGGAGTAAGAATTATACTCGTGGCTCCGGATTGGCCAAGAAGGACTTGGTACCCGGAACTTCAAGAAATGCTCACAGAGGACTCATGGCCTCTGCCGCTAAGAAGGGACTTGCTTCAGCAAGTACCATGTCTGTTCCAAGACTTACCGCGGCTGCGTTTGACGGCATGGCGGTGGAACGCCGGATCCTAAGGGAAAAAGGCATTCCGGAAGAGGTCATTCCTACCCTGGTCAAAGCCAGGAAGGAGGTGACCGCACAACATTATCACCACATGTGGCGAAAATATGTTGCGTGGTGTGAGGCCAGGAAGGCCCCACGAAGAAATTTCAACTCGGTCAATTCCTGCATTTCCTGCAAACAGGAGTGTCTATGGGCCTCAAATTGGGGTCCATTAAGGTTCAAATTTCGGCCCTGTCAATTTTCTTCCAAAAAAAAAAATTGGCTTCAGTTCCTGAAGTCCAGAAGTTTGTCAAGGGAGTACTGCATATACAACCCCCTTTTGTGCCTCCAGTGGCACTGTGGGATCTCAACGTAGTTCTGGGATTCCTCAAATCACATTGGTTTAAACCGCTCAAATCTGTGGATTTGAAATATCTCACATGGAAAGTGACCATGCTGTTGGCCCTGGCCTCGGCCAGGCGAGTGTCAGAATTGGCGGCTTTGTCTCACAAAGCTCATATCTGATTGTCCATTCGGACAGGGCAGAGCTGCGGACTCGTCCCCAGTTTCTCCCTAAGGTGGTGTCAGCGTTTCACCTGCACCAGCTTATTGTGGTACCTGCGGCTACTAGGGACTTGGAGGACTCCAAGTTGCTAGATGTTGTCAGGGCCCTGAAAATATAGGTTTCCAGGACGGCTGGAGTCAGGAAAACTGACTTGCTGTTATCCTGTAGGCACCCAAAAAACTGGGTGCTCTTGCTTCTAAGCAGACGATTGCTAGTTGGATGTGTAGTACAATTCAGCTTGCACATTCTGTGGCAGGCCTGCCACAGCCAAAATATGTAAATGCCCATTCCACAAGGAAGGTGGGCTCATCTTGGGCGGCTGCCCGAGGGGTCTCGGCTTTACAACTTTGCCGAGCTGCTACTTGGTCAGGGGCACACCCTGGCTGAGGAGGACCTGGAGTTCTCTCATTCGGTGCTGCAGAGTCATCCGCACTCTCCCGCCCGTTTGGGAGCTTTGGTATAATCCCCATGGTCCTGACGGAGTCCCCAGCATCCACTTAGGACGTCAGAGAAAATAAGAATTTACTTACCGATAATTCTATTTCTCGTAGTCCGTAGTGGATGCTGGGCGCCCATCCCAAGTGCGGATTGTCTGCAATACTTGTACATAGTTATTGTTACAAAAATCGGGTTATTATTGTTGTGAGCCATCTTTTCAGAGGCTCCGCTGTTATCATGCTGTTAACTGGGTTCAGATCACAGGTTGTACAGTGTGATTGGTGTGGCTGGTATGAGTCTTACTCGGGATTCAAAATCCTTCCTTATTGTGTACGCTCGTCCGGGCACAGTATCCTAACTGAGGCTTGGAGGAGGGTCATAGGGGGAGGAGCCAGTGCACACCACCTGATCCTAAAGCTTTTACTTTTGTGCCCTGTCTCCTGCGGAGCCGCTATCCCCCATGGTCCTGACGGAGTCCCCAGCATCCACTACGGACTACGAGAAATAGAATTATCGGTAAGTAAATTCTTATTTTTCTTCAGCTGCTTCACAGTCCTTTCGGGTTGCTAAAACAAGAAAGGCCAAACCGTTCAACACCTTCTTTAGAGGAGGTCGACCAAAATCCAAGAAACCTGCTGCTGCGGGTTACCAGGAACAGAAGCCTGCTTCAGGTACGCCAAAGTCCTCCGCATGACGGTGGACTGTGCGGCCTAGAGGTGGGGCTGGTGGGGGTGAGACTCAGGCATTTCAGTCTGGGTGTCATCCGGCCTGGATCCCTGGGTTCAAGATATTGTGTCCCATGGGTACCGACTGGAATTTTAAGTTCTCCCTCCTCACTGGTTCTTCAAATTAGGCTTGCCAGCTTTGCCGGCAGACAGGGCTATCCAACAGGGAGCCATCCAGAAGTTGGTGGAGGAACAGGTTATTCTACCTGTTCCTCCCGGGATGCAAAACAAAGGTTACTATTCAAACCTTTTTGTGGTACAGAAACTGGATGGTTCGGTCAGGCCCATTCTGAACTTAAAATCACTAAACCCCTTCCTGTGAGAGTTCAAGTTCAAAATGGTGTCTCTAAGGGCAGTGATATCAGGTCTGGTGGAGGGGGAATTCCTGGTATCCCTGGATATCAAGAATGCGTACCTCCACATTCCGATTTGGCTGCTGCATCAAGCCCTGCCATTCGGCCTCTCCACAGCACCGAGGGTATTCACCAAGGTGATGGCGGAAATGATGGTTCTCCTCCGCAGACAGGGGTTGAACATAATTCCATATCTGGACGATCTGCTGTTAAAGGCATCGTCCAAGGAGAAGCTGTTACAGTCCATAGCTCTCACGACCCATCTACTCAGGGAACATGGTTGGATCCTGAATCTTCCAAAATCACATTTGGAACCAACCAGGAGGTTGTCCTTTCTGGGAATGATCCTCGACACGGAAGTGCAGAGGGTGTTTCTTCCAGAGGAAAAAGCATTGTTGATACAAACAATCGTCCGGGATGTCCTGAAGCCAGCCCAGGTGTTGGTTCGTCAGTGCATTCATCTTCTGGGGAAGATGGTGGCCTCTTACGAGGCTTTGTCCTTTCAACTGGATCTCCTGGACAAGTGGTCAAGATCTTATCTACACATGCACCAGAGAATACGTCTGTCGCCAAAGGCCAGGCTCTCACTCCTCTGGTGGCTGCAATTACCTCACCTTCTGGAGGGCCGCAGGTTCGGGATTCAGGACTGGATCCTTCTAACAACGGATGCAAGACTCCGGGGCTGGGGAGCAGTCACTGAAGGGGAAACCTTCCAAGGAAGGTGGCCAAGTCAGGAAGCCGGCCTGCCGATAAACATTCTGGAACTAAGAGACGTCTACAACGGTCTTCTCCAAGCAGCCCATCTTCTGAGAAATCGGGCCATACAAGTGCAGTCGGACAATGTAACTACAGTGGCTTACATAAACCGACAGGGCGGAACGAAGAGCAAAGCTGCAATGTCAGAGGTAACAAGAATCATCCTCTGGGCGGAAAAACACGCATTGGCGCTGTCGGCAATCTTCATTCCGGGAGTAGACAACTGGGAAGCGGACTTCCTCAGCAGACACGATCTCCATCCAGGAGAGTGGGGTCTCCATCCGGAGGTGTTCAAGGAGGTAACAGATCTTTGGGGCATACCCAAAATAGACATGATGGCTCTCGTCTCAACAAGAACCTTTGGCGATATTGTTCCAGATCGAGGGACCCGGAAGCCGTGGCGGTGGACGCCCTAGTGACTCCGTGGGTGTTCCAGTAAGTGTACGTGTTTCCTCCACTTTCACTCATTCCAAGAGTTCTAAAACTCATAAGGAGAATGAGAGTTCAGGCAATCCTCATTTCACCGGACTGGCCAAGTTGGGCTTGGTATGCGGATCTTCTGGATCTACTGCTAGAAGAGCCGAGGCCTCTTCCTCTTCGGGAGGACCTGCTGAAGCAGGGGCCGTTCGCTTTTCAAGACTAACCGCAGCTACGTTTGATGGCATGGAGGTTGAACGCCAGATATTAGCTCAGAAGTGCATTCCGAACAAGGTTATTCCTACCCTGATACAGGCAAGGAAAGGAGTAACGTCCAAGCATTACCATCGCATTTGTAAAAAGTATGTGTCTTGGTGAGAATCCAAGAAGTTTCCTACGGTGGAGTTTCAACTTGGACGATTTCTCCTCTTCCTCCAAGCAGGTGTGGATATGGGCCTGAGATTAGGTTACGTAAAGGTCCAGATTTCGGCCCTATCCATTTTCTTACAGAAACAGTTGGCTGCCCTCCCTGAGGTTCAGACCTTTTTGAAGGGAGTTCTGCACATCCAACCTCCCTTTGTACCGCCTACGGTGCCCTGGGATCTTAACGTGGTGTTGCAGTTCCTCCAGTCGGACTGGTTTGAGCCTCTACAGGAGGTTGAGGTCAAGTTTCTCACGTGGAAGGCTGTCACTTTGTTGGCCTTAGCTTCTGCTAGACGTGTGTTGGAGTTGGGGGCTTTGTCATGTAAAAGCCCATACTTGATCTTCCATGAAGACAGAGCTGAGCTTCAGACACGTCAGTAGTTCCTTCCAAAGGTTGTGTCGGTATTTCATATAAACCAACCTATTGTGGGGCCAGTTGCTACTGACTCCTCAATTTCTTCAAAGTCCTTGGATGTTGTAAGGACTCTGAAAATCTATGTCAAGAGGACTGCTCGTCACAGAAAATCAGACTCTCTTTTTGTCCTGTATGATCCCAAGAAACTTGGGTGTCCTGGCTTTACAGCTTTGCCGAGCGGCTACTTGGTCGGGGTCGAACACGTTTGCAAAGTTTTACAAGTTCGATACCTTGGCCGCTAAGGACCTGAAGTTTGGTCAATCAGTTCTGCAGGAGCCTCCGCGCTCTCCCTCCTGTTCTGGGAGCTTTGGTACATCCCCATGGTACTAATTTGGACCCCAGCATCCTCTAGGACATAAGAGAAAATGGGATTTTAATTACCTACCGGTAAATCCTTTTCTCGTAGTCCGTAGAGGATGCTGGGCGCCCGCCCAGCTCTTCGTTTTCCTGAGTTGGTTATCTGGTTCAGTACAACTTTGGGTTTTAGTTACGTACTGCATTGTTACTTGTAAGTAATGTTTCAGCAGTTGCTGAGTTTCAAGCTGGTTGGCTTGTTTTTGCCTTGTGTGTGAGCTGGTATGAATCTCGCCACTATCTGTGTTAAATCATTCTCTCTCGAAGATGTCCATCTCCTCGGGCACAGTTTCTAGACTGAGTCTGGTAGGAGGGGCATAGAGGGAGGAGCCATCCCACACTCTCAAACTCTTAAAGTGCCCATGGCTCCTAGTGGACCCGTCTATACCCCATGGTACTAATGTGGACCCCAGCATCCTCTACGGACTACGAGAAAAGGATTTACCGGCAGGTAATTAAAATCCTATTTTATTTTCCCTATCTACAACGCAGAGACTGCTTCATCCCGTCCAACTGTACCTTTTTGGCAGGTACAGTACCTTTTTTTATGATCTGTACCGATTTTTGGCTCTCCAAACTTCCATTGAAAGTATACAAAAAGGGGCGTTGCCACGTCCCTTTACCCATCGCCACGCCCCCTTTTCGAATTTGTACCAATTTGTATGTGTAAATTGTTGGAGGGTATGCTGCTGCAGATACAGTAGGCCTATTTTGGGGTGTGGGCCTGGAGCTGCAGCTCCATCAGCCCCATTGTTAATTCTGCTCTGGGAACACACAGCAGCCAAAGGGCAGAGCCTCCCATTGGATGTAACCTGTGTGGGAGGGCGTTTTTTTGCCCAATCAGCTGTGGACTGGGTGTGATAGATCTGCTGCTAACCCAATGAGAGCTCCTAGTCATGCCCATCGTTATCCACACAGTCACAGAGTGACAGATCTGGGCTATTACATAGGAGATGAGTAAATATATCTCTTCAACATAGGCGTACGCAGCACATTTTATTAGGGGTGCATGATTGGAGGGGCGTGTCTAGCACTGCCTATTTGGCATGACTAAAAACACCTATTGGGCATGTCTAGCACCGTATATTGGCACTCATTGCAAACTAAACAATATAGGCCTGGCAGTAAGTTATAAAAAAAAAAACGTATGAGATCTAAAAAAAATTAGATCTGTGGGTGCACTCATGATAAAAAAAACGGTTACATATAAATACTAGCTGAGCCAAGCATTTAGTAGTTTCCTGAGTGCACCTTTAGCCTATAGGTACACTCAGGAAACTATTGAATGCTTGGCTCAGCTAGTAAACATATGTAACAAAAAGAAAAGAAGGATAACCCTTCTTTTCTTTTTCTTTTTTCCCCCCCTCAAGCATGCTTGGACTGGCCCACAGGGGTACAGGGGAAACCACCGGTAAGCCCTACTGCCTAGGGGCCCACCTTCTGCTCTAAGGATCAGGTACCAGACTGTGCACTTGAATTATACATTATACATATGTTACCTTATACTGGACTATGGTGTATTTTCTACAGTGCATTGCTGTAATTAATCTGGTACATTATCATGCATGCAGCAGCTGAATTTACTGTATATATTTGATAAGGGGCCCAGACGTTGCACTCTCTAATGGTTAGTCAAACCAATGAGATGGTAGGCCACACCCCCACTGCAGACTGACCACACCCCTAACATGGGCCCTTACCACTGCATTCCCCCGGTGGGCCCTACATGACCCAGTCCGACACTGCCCTCAAGAGTGCACACTACACCCACAGATCTCAATTTTTTTGGGTTGGGTAACTAATTAATATCTATACTACAGCATACCTGCCTACACTTCCACATTCTGCAGGAGACTCCCTGAAATAGAAGCAATCTCCCTGACTCCCTGAATAGTCCAGCAATCTCCCTGATTGCACCTTAACCCCATTATGCAACTGTTACATTCTTGGGGGTGAATAAATCACAGATGCATACATTCAAATGGGAACATCAGGGCCATTTCCTTGCATTGGTTATAAGACACAAAGATCCCTATGGCTACATGCATTTAAATAAAGTTTCTCGTGGCCACTTACAGTATATGGAACCTCTTGTAAAGCACAATACATGAACAAATTCATAGTCTTTTCTTCAACAAGTAGATCTTACTAACTTTGGGGCTCATTTACATTTGGATGTAAGTCATTTTTATGACAAACCTCTCAGATGTAGCAGTACATGTCCGCGCTGATAGGTGTCACTTTCACATCTCCCTGAAATGCTTTTTCAAAAGTAGGTATGTACTATAGTACATACATGATTTTATTCCCCATGGCTGGCCTGGCCCACTCTCTTTCTACTAGGAAGGAGCAGCTGCAGGCTCAGTGAGCTGTCTGAGGGACACATAACAGAGAGAGTCTGTCTCACCCCATCTGTTGAGTGCTGAACTGTCTCAGGGTCGCTCAGCACGCTGTGTCCTCCCCTCCGGCGGCGGCTCCAAGTCCTCCTTAGAGGAATGCTGCCTGGGCTGGGCTGGCCCAGGGGCACTGGCGTGGTTGGCGGCAGCAGTGTCCTGGCGGGGGTACAACGTGGGTGAGAGAGGAGGGAGGGAAGGCGCTACGCGGTGTGACATCAACAAGTCACATCGCGAGGCGGAGCTTAACATCAGTCTCCCCTGTGTGGCTGCTGGGATTACATTAAAGTATAAACAGGGACACCGGGCAAAGGGAAGGAAACAGTGACACACTGCAATGAGCAGCACTGGCAGTGAAGCAGGAGGGGCTCGGCGGCGTTTAGCGCCGATCATCGCAGTTGTGGCGTGCAGGGGGTGCCGGACATTAGGGGGTGCCTGTGTGCACGCCTATGCTCTTCAACAACAATCTTAAGTATTGGACTGGAATAAGGTACTCCTATTCATTTAGGATCTGAAATTGAAGAACAGCATCAGACACACCAATAATTTAAATGTACAGTATCTTATTACTGCTGTGCTGTTTAGTAAATGATTCTGTGTGTTGAAGCAAGTTGCAGCAAGATAATGTAGTAAAGGCTCCAGTACTCTTAATGATAATGTAAGATAGCAATGAATATGCTTTTAGTGCATATCTTGCTGGTGAAACTTCTGGATTTCAATATACTGTACAATGGCCCTCATTCCGAGTTGTTCGCTCGGTATTTTTCATCGCATCGCAGTGAAAATCCGCTTAGTACGCATGCGCAATGTTCGCACTGCGACTGCGCCAAGTAACTTTACTATGAAGAAAGTAATTTTACTCACGGCTTTTTCATCGCTCCGGCGATCGTAATGTGATTGACAGGAAATGGGTGTTACTGGGCGGAAACACGGCGTTTCAGGGGCGTGTGGCTGAAAACGCTACCGTTTCCGGAAAAAACGCAGGAGTGGCCGGGGAAACGGTGGGAGTGCCTGGGCGAACGCTGGGTGTGTTTGTGACGTCAACCAGGAACGACAAGCACTGAAATGATCGCACAGGCAGAGTAAGTCTGAAGCTACTCTGAAACTGCTAAGTAGTTAGTAATCGCAATATTGCGAATACATCGGTCGCAATTTTAAGAAGCTAAGATTCACTCCCAGTAGGCGGCGGCTTAGCGTGTGTAACTCTGCTAAATTCGCCTTGCGACCGATCAACTCGGAATGAGGGCCCATGTGTAGTACAAAAAAAAAAAATATTGCATATATAGTATTTCAAAAAATTTGTGCATTTATTAATTAATACAGACATGATTAATATTATATAATAAAAACACAACATAAATGGCAAATAAAGGCAAAAGGTCAAATGCTAGACTGTACAGGCATCTTTCTTCTTGGTAAAGCAGTCTTTTTTTATAGTGACCACAATTGTGTGTATAATGCATGGTATTCTGTTATAAATCAGGTAGAACTGTCAGTCAAATATTATTAATTTCTCATCTCTCTGGATAAACAAGTGTTTACAGTTAGGTTTTTGTACCCAATCAGGGAGTACACCTCCAGAGGTTTTACTCACCCTGTTCTATTGTGCAGTTCCTTCAGCTCAAATGTCTCCCTAGGGTCTGGCATTCATCCTCTCTATGAGGCAGATACAGTTGGTAGCAGTAGCAGCTCCAGAGGTGAGGCTGCAGCGCAGTCCAAAATTCAGATAGGGTAGTCACACCGGCCGGTAATGTTTGGCAGTGTTTGAGGTGGTAGTTGGTGTGGCTCCCTTATTTGAATTTTGGACTGTGCTGCTGCCCTACCTCTGGAGCTGCCACTGGTTGGGGGCAATTTTGGATTACCGCGGGTATGCACACTTCCAAAACCCATGATATCAAATATAAAAAAAGTGGTTGAAGGATTTTCAGTGCTAAAATCTCTCTGGTTTGTGAAAAAAATAGAATAAAATACAAATTATACTCCCCTGTCCAGAGGTTTCTGGTGGTCTCCCCTCCATCTTCTGACAGGGGCGGAGGCTGCTTGAAGTCCTGGGGGCTGCTGGTAGGCTCGGGGGGCACTGGGAGGCGCAAAAGCTTCTGGGAGATGTAGTTGCAATCTCCAGGGGGGGTCACACACACACAGGAGGGGTCACACATACACTCACAAATACCTACACACACTCACAGACACTCATTCACACTCCACAACACTGTGTACTCACCTGGTGCCCAACGCTGGATGAAAAGGACCCCACTTTGGAAGGTGATTAATTGCTTACTAATTAAGCTAATTGCTCAATTTGTCCATCAGATTTGCTCTAGATGTACATGAAAAGGGATGTAGAAATCACAGCGTTCCATTTTCAGTCCCTCAATTGAATACCAAAACCCCTGTGGCAGTAGGGAACATTTCCCACCCACATTTGGGTTTCCCCCTAAATATCTCAAATACGTGCTATGTGGTGATGTGGAACTTTTTTCCTCTGAATTCGGGTCTGAACTTCCAAGCAGTGTGAGCAATGAGAAGTTGCTGGATTATAGAGGGTCTGCTGGTAGCATATGCACACTCTCAGGTCTAATGATAAGCGTGTCATCAGTTTTTTCCTATCAATGCATTTCATCTAGCAGGCTTCGTTGGTATGGCAGCTCTAACCTTCAGCACCTTCTCATTGCTCACACTGCTTGGTAATCCAGTGCTCACCACTGAGCACATATTGGAGACATTTAGAGAAGACGCATACCGTACTCCGAGTGAGAGATTTGAGCTGAAGGAACCACACACCTGAACAGGGTTCGTATATTTAAAACCAGCGAGGTATGAAAGGCTATTGATTGACACGAAAAATGTGCCTGATGTCATTCATTGTGTGCTCATTTAAGTAATTTAATATAGAAAACACAAGAATTATATATATATATATATATATATATATATATATATACAGATGGGAAGGGCAAGACTTGCAGGACCTGTGTATAAATTCACATTTAGATAACAACTGACTTTTTGGCATTGCTGCTTATTTCTTGATACATAATTTTATCCTGAAATATACTTGTGGTTGTAAATAACAAGACTGTAAGAATGTTGCTATAGTAACAATTCAAATTTCACAGCGACATACAAATACATTCTAAACCATTGAAAAAAGGACTCCCCTTGTCTCAATTAATCAGAGGGATGCAGATTATGTCCAATCCCTTGGATTTACCTGATGGCTTTTGATAAAGTGGGCAAAAATGGATATGATGTCAAGGAAGTTGAACTTGATAAAAACAGCTTTACTAAACTCTAGCATCAAAAGCATGTTGAACTAACAGGGCATATGATTTTTTTGCTAGTAAGTTCTAAATCTCATCTATTAGGATAAGAAAATCCATCCTCAAACATTGGCACATTATCAAATCCGATCCGGTGTTGGCTAAGCGTTGTGGAAATACACCTCTGTTCTGCTACAAACATAGCTCAAATATCAAGATATTGTCATGTATTGTCTGTCATTTGCGCCACTAGGAATGGAGGTAACTGGCTCTCACTGAAAGTTGGTTACCTACAAAGTGTTAAATAAAAGCACATGATTACAGGCACCACGCTTGAGCCTCCCCAAGATTGGAGAATCTTTAACCTCAAATACTGTGTGAATTGTGAAAATAGACTTTATCTTATAGTAATAGTATAAAGGAAGCGTATATATAATGCAAATCCAGTTTCTGTTTTAGGACATTTTATCATAAAGACATTGGATGACCAATGAGACTGCCAATATGATTCACACTATTATGTACATAGGAATACTATATCTGTTTTTGGCTAGGATCTAACCTACAGCACCTGGTATCCCCAGGTATTCTCCCATCTGAGTACTAACCAGGCCAAACACTGTATGGCTTCCAAGATCAAACGGGATTGGGCATAAGCAGTGTAGTATGGCTGTAGGTAATATTTAATAATTTAGTAATGCCAATGAGAGTACAGATAACTGAGTTAAAAAGGTAGATACTTCAGTAGAAATATTACAGTGATATATTCAAAGTATCTAGTCAGGTTGATTGCATTATTTATAGATCCACTATAGCATATCTGTGGGGTACATAATAACCACTTTTATCCACACAATAGCCTTCAATAAATAGAAAAGTATAAAGGAAGAGCCCTGCTAGGTTATACGTTGACATCTACTGTCAGCCCTCTTACCATACCTTATCTTATTAACTGCCTGAGCCAAGTGCTTTTTGTAGGAAAAACTATAAGCATGCTCAAGGAAAGGATTGTGCTACATCATTCCTCCATGAAAAAAAGAAAGCAGGTAGACCTCCAGGGGTTCAACACTTTAAAGATAAAGGTCACTCACTTCCCTACTTTTGGAACTTGTTTCTGGATCATATTCCACCTCTTTGAAGAGGTGGATATCATCAAAAAATGCTATTATACAGGGAAACCCTATTGATTTAATGGTTGGATTTGTTGGCTAAATGAGGAACTAAGGGGGTCATTCCGAGTTGATCGCTCGCTAGCAGTTTTTAGCAGCCGTGAAAACGCTATGCCGCTGCCCACTGGGAGTGTATTTTAGCTTAGCAGAGGTGCGAACGGTTGTATCGCTGAGTGGCTACAAATTTTTTTTGTGTAGTTTCAGAGTAGCTCAAAACCTACTCAGCGCTTGCGATCACTTCAGACTATTCAGCTCCGGATTTGACGTCATAAACCCGCCCAGCATTCGCCCAGCCACGCCTGCATTTTTCCTGGCACGCCTGCGTTTTTTCGCACACTCCCTGAAAACGGCCAGTTGCCACCCAGAAACGCCCACTTCATGTCAATCACTCTGCGGCAAGCAGTGCGACTGAAATGCATCGCTAGACCCTATGCAAAACTACATCGTTCGTTGTGCCTGTACGTCGCGCGTGCACATTGCGCTGCATACACATGCGCAGAACTGCTGTTTTTTAGCCTGCTCGCAGCGCTGCAAACAAATGCAGCTAGCGATCAACTCGGAATGACCCCCTAAGCCTGATTTCTTGTTTGTAGATTCTGACTGATGGTTGTAGGAACCAATTTTAACCATGTATTCAGATTTTTTTTCCATTCTTTTTTAAATATTTGTCATATGCCCTATTGCTCATATGGTGCCGTCTTGCTCTTTGACTGTTGTAGACTTTGTTGTCTTTATTATTTTATTATATGTGTTTAACATTGGTTACTCAGGGGACTACATTTTGGGAGCACCTCCTTTGTTATCCCTTACCTACATGAGAACCCCTGCCTTATGTGTAATAACAGGACATCCTATGTTACTTTTTTAATGTCTTTAGAGGGTTATTCAGATTTGTTAGAAAACCATAAAAGTAAGCAATTGGACAAAACCATATGCACTGCTTTGGGCAGATGTAACGTGCAGAGAGATTTAGATTTGGGAGGGATGTGTTACTGAAATCTAAATTGCAATATATAAATTAAGCGGCCAGTATTACTATTAACCCTGCACAGAAACAATATAACACACCAAAAATGCTCTGGGCCCATTTATACAGTAAATATAAATACTGGAGGGGCAATACTTGCAGGGCCTATGCATAAAGTTACATTTACATAACACTCACATTTTTGGTATGGTAGTTTATTTCTTGATACTTAATTTCATCCTGAAATATATACATGGTTGTAAATAACAAGAATGTTGCTATAGTAACATTTGAAATTTTGCAGTTAGTGGCATACAAATACTGTACATAATTTCCAATCTGTTAAACATATTAATAGGTTTTGTCAGTTCACTGCCAACCCATGAAGAAGTACATCAAAAGAATAAATACATTTTTAGACTGGGACAAAAAATGTATATTGTTTTTTTTACGTTTTATTTACTATTTTATGTTTATTCAGAGTCTCAGGTTTTCCTTTTGCACTCTCCATTCAAAATCAACACTGCAAACCTCATTGAAATTGAGATTTTTCAAACAATGCTGGTAAACCATGTTTATGGAAGTCATAAATGATTTTGAAAGAAAATAGCTGTTTGGCAAAATAGAGCATTTGGACAATAAATTTATAGGGGGTAAACCTGTGAATTGCAGGCATTGGCGAGTTCCCAGCAAGTCTGCCTGGTTTTTAAAACAGTGAATCATTTAAAAGGCAAAACCAGGTTAAGAGGTTGTTACAACCCAGTCAGTGTTCTTCCACATGCCACCGGCACCATCCTGTTTAAGGAGTCTGACAGCTAAAATCAGCGTTGTATGCATGTTTAAGTAGGGATGGCCATGGGTGTGTTCGCCATTGATGGTTAAACTGTTAGTGGCCATCGATGATCACTAACTAAGTTATGGAAGACCATTGATGGTTTCACTCATCGATGGTCATCCCTGTTATTTCAGTGAATAACCCATGGCCATTCACAGCCTGCGGGCGTGACTTTGTAGGTTTTGGGGGTGGAGCTATGCTCCAAGTCCCGGCAACTTGCAAAAATTTTTTTACAATTATATGTTTATGCTGTGCCATCGATGGAGAGAAACCATCTGGTTCTCTCCCATCAGTGGCATAAGAAAGCATTCGACATCGGCCATGAACCATTGATGATTAGGACTCATCAGTGGTCAATGGCAATCCCTATCTTTAAGAGTCAAGGTGCAGTTTGAATGGTGGCAACATTGCAGAAAGGGTAGATGGAGATTGCAGACATGCACTGTGTCTCAGCATGCATTGTTGAACAAAATTAATGCATGCAGCCAGAAAGTGGGCAATAGCTGCAAGTCTTTAAAAAGTATTTTACATTTAAAATTATTATTTTACAGTTCAAACCAATATAAGGATTTCAAAATTTTTCATTATTGCAAAGCAGAAATTTCTGGGGAGAACACTGCTAGTGACAAAGGGTTTGGTAACCAAGTACATCCATGCATCCTTGAATTTGAAGTAAAGATGTTTTCTAATACCTCTTTTGCACTGTCAGTAAAACCCGGGTTATGGCTGTGATAACTCGGGCACGGCTCAGTGACACAGGAATCCAACCCAGCTACAGTAGCTTGCAAGGTTGGTCCACAGTTCAATGACAGTGTAAACGGGAGAGTCAGGTCATCCTGACCCGCCTCCCTTTTACAACATGGGGAGATCCATAGGGATGCTGTTCCCTGCAGAGCTGACACTGATCCGGGGGTGGGGCAAGTGATGTCAGGGGTGGAGCAGGAGTCTCTACTATGCTATTGCCCCCATGTGCAGTGTAAACAGCTCCAACCCGGGAATATTCTGGATCAGAGCCACGGTGGAAAGGGGTCAGTCCTGGGTCTAATCCGGGTTAGAACTGTCTTCCAAATCTCTGGTTATACCTGGGACTTAGGTGGAAAAGGGGTATAATAGTGTTTGGTAGATTTTCACCTGTGTTACGAAAGTCAAGAAGATTTTTTTTTTTTCAACAGAAGTATATAAATTTCTACTTTTCTATTCTCATTGTAATGTTGTGACAGATGCCAGATTTAACAGACAGGGCTTTCAAACTGCATGTTGGAGCTCACGTAAAAGTTTCAATATATGTTTTTTGGCTATGCAGTTTTAGTAGTTAAGGTAGCAGACCACTGTTTTATACTTGTTAATATGTTTTGTAACAATGTTATGTGTAGATATCTAAGGTTTTAGCTATACATACATATAGATTTGCCAGACAGTTATATTATACATTTCACTGGTCCTGTCTTTGTGTCAAAGGATCTACACAGGTCCAAATTACCAGGGCCTCGACCCTGGTCGATACCAGGGTTATTCCCAGGTTTGATCCAGGTTCCCACCATGGCCCTGACTGTATGGAGTTTATATATTCTCCCTGTGCTTGCATGGTTTTCCTCCTTTCGATTTCCTCCCACAATCTAAAAATATAATATGTTCATTGGATCCTGACTAAAATTAACCCTAGTGTGTACGTGTACACGTGGTAAGGGCAGACTAGATGGGCCAAGTGGTTCTAATCTGCCAGGAAATTCTATATTTCTATGGGTTGCCAGCAGTGTGAATGGTATGACCCATGTTTTTCGACCTGGGTTACCTTCCAAAGCTGCTGATTGGCTGTGTATATGAAGGCCCACCTCAAGGAAG
The DNA here is from genome assembly GCF_028390025.1 of Pseudophryne corroboree. NCBI lineage: Eukaryota > Metazoa > Chordata > Amphibia > Anura > Myobatrachidae > Pseudophryne > Pseudophryne corroboree. The sequence goes on along the minus strand of NC_086447.1, from coordinate 575,797,539 downwards.
TGTCTACAGTTACATGCAGGGCAGACACTGGTGCAGACATGGATTCAGTGTGAAAGAGTTTGACCCGGTAATAACCCAGACCAATGTAGAGTGTGAAAAGGGTATAGGAGCTGTGGCCCGGTTCCAACCTGTGTTCAGTAACCCAGGAAAAAGCAGGGTCGAAGCTCTGGCTTTGGTCTGAAAGTGTTTTTACAGAGGTTGCATTCAGTATCTACTCGAAAATATTAGAGATGAGTGGGTTCGGTTCCCTGAGAAACTAACCGCCCCCCGAACTTCATGCTCCGAGCCTGGATCTGAGTCTGACTCGGGACTTCTCGCCAGACTCGGAAACCAGAACAAGGCAAAACTTCAATCATCCCGCTGTCGGAATATCGCGGGTTTTGGATTCCATATAAACAGCTGCACATCAGCATAATTTTCACTCCGGACTTGAAGAGTGAGGGAGACAGGCCTCTGTCTCTCTCTGTGGGTGGTGGCGTTGGGTGAGGTTAGTGTGTACTCTGTAGGGGTGCTGCTGCAGTCACTGTGGTATACCTGTGCTGTGTTAGGGGTGCTTTCCTGGCTGTTTAATGTGCTGCAGCTGTTCATGGGTGTTGCTGTCCTGGCTGTCACTGTGTTGTACAGGGTGCAGGGACACTGTCCTCCTGTATGCTTTAAAATATTGGGGTTCTGATGGCTCTGTATGTTGTAAAAATTCAGGGGTGCAGTTAAAAATGAAAAGCACACTGCTGTATGATGTCAAATATTGGGGTGCTGCTGTTCAAATAACATTACACTGGCCCTGTATGCTATAAAAATTCAGAGGTGCAGTTGTTAAAAATTAAAAGCACACTGCTGTATGCTGTAAAATATAGGTGGGCTGCTGGCCCTGTATGTTGTAAAAATTCAGAGGTGCAGTTAAAAATTAAAAGCACACTGCTCTTGTATGCTGTAAAATATAGGGGTGTTGCTGTTTAAATAACATTATACTGGCCCTGTATGTTGTAAAAATTCAGTGGTGCAGTGAAAAATCAATGTCTTGTATGCTTTAATTATTCTAGGGTGCAGTGAAAATCAGTTTACACTGGCCCTGTCTTGTATGCTGTAATTATTCTAGGGTGCAGTGAAAATCAAGGTATGTTGGCCCTGTTTTGTATGCTGTAATTAGTCTAGGGTGCAGTGAAAATCAATGTACATTGGCCCTGTCTTGTATGCTGTAATTATTCTAGAGTGCAGTGAAAATGAATGTACACTGGCCCTGTCTTGTATGCTGTAAAATTACAGGGGTGTTGTAAAAATACAGGGGTGCTGGCACTGTCTGCGGTTGCGATGTCTAGGCCTGACCTTCACAACACTGTATGGGAAGAGGAGGCTCCTACCACCATTTGCACACCCCGTGCAAGTGCTGGTAGGAGCACCACCAGTCCAGTTGCTGATATTGAGATTGAGGATGTCACTGTAGAAGTACACCAATATGAGGAGGATATTGGTGTAGCTGGCGCTGCGGAAAAAGTTGACTATGAGGATTCTGATGGTGATGTGGTTTGTTTGAATAAGGCACCAGTGGAGACATGGGATGAAAAAGCCCACTGTCACGCCTGGGCAAAATACCAAAAAAGCCACCTCTTTGGTGTGGAATTATTTCTCCACAAATCCGGACAACAGGTGTCAAGCCATCTGTTGCCTTTGTCAATCCATAATAAGTAGGGGTAAGGATGTTAACCACCTAGGAACATCCTCCCTTATACGTCACCTGCAGCGAATTCATCATAAGTCATTGTCAACTTTAGAAACTTTGGATAATAGCGTAAGCAATCCACTGACACCTAAATGATGTGGTTTTGTTTGAATATTATTTCTCTGTGAGGATGAGGATGTAAACACTGAAGGGGGGAGGGGAATCTGAGGATGAGGACGACATCTTGCCACTGTAGAGCCAGTTTGTGCAAGGAGAGATTAATTGCTTCTTTTTTGGTGGGTGCCCAAACAAACCAATCATTTCAGCCACAGTTGTGTCACTGAAATGATTGATTTGTTAAAGTGTGCATGTCCTGTTTATACAACATTAGAGTGGCTGGGAGGGCCCAAGGACAATTCCATCTTGCACCTCTTTTTTTCTTTGCATTATGTGGTCTTTGGGGCCTAGTTTTTAAAACTTCCATCCTGTCTGCCACTGCAGTGCCACTCCTAGATGGAACAGGTGTTTGTGCCGCCCACTTGTGTCGCTTAGCTTAGTCATCCAGCTACCTCGTTGCACCTCTTTTTTTTCTTTGCATCATGTACTCTCTGGAGCTTAGTTTTTAAAACTAATCACAAAAAATACAAGAGTCCGCCTTCTGCTGTGCTATCCGCCAGTCCTTATATAAGAATAGTGATGGTTTATCAAAGGATTATTGAAAGTCCCAAACTCCAGAACCAAGGAAAGAGGGTCACCAACAGTCTAGATAGTTCAGGGAGAATAGTGTTCTGGAATCTTAGATGACGATAGTTGACAGATGTGTATCGTAAACGCGTGATTGGAGAACTCCTTATAAGTACGCACCGTACTCACATGTACAATGTGCGTAGAGTTTTCGTAAAGGTATCTTTCTCCTCCATACACGTAGTGGATTCTATCGGTCTTCTTCCCTTTTAATCGCCACTCATAAAACAAAGAAGAACAAAAGGGTATGGAAACCCCAATGGTGTAATACGTTCAATATATTGCCGTCAGAACAAGGTGTATGAAAATTGAGAAGGCGACGTAAAACCTATTAGTAATCAGGAACGTACCGAACTTACATAAATATAAAAAAAATACTCCTATAAAGGTATCTTTCAAGGGTGCAAATAATATGGGGGTGATGCGTACCCCAAACTCACGTTCTGCAGATGTTATACAGGCACATCAAGGTTTCTTTAGTGAATAGCTTCCTGTCTCTTCTCTACCAGACTCTCGTCGAGACCACAGGATACTAGGTCCGCTCTTCTCAGTCAGGCTCTGTCTTCTTTGGTAGTCTCCTGCTGCAGCTGCTTCACACAGTCACACCACTGAGCACTTACATTCATGCTGTGTGAGTGGTGTATGCACAATTATTGAGAGAGCATGGACTATGTTGAGTGACGCAGGCCTGGAGAAAAGCTTTTGGGTGGAAGCAGTGTCTACTGCAGTATATCTTAAAAAACGTGCGCCCACAGTAGTCAAAGGGTAAAACTCCACTAGAGGCGTGGTCCAAGAAAAAGCCAGCTATCAATCATCTCCGTGTCTTCGGCGGTAACGCTTATGCACATATAACCATCACTATTCTTATTTAAGGACTTGCGGATAGCACAGCAGAAGGCGGACTCTTTTATTTTTTGTGATTACTTTTATGGAGAGAGAGTGACATCTCCCTGGACGCCCTCATCGCAGCTATCTGTGGGCGCAGTAGATACTCACCCTCTTTTTCGTGTAGTTTTTAAAACTTAGCTTAGTCATCCAGCGACCTCGATGCACCTCTTTTTTTTTCTTTGCATTATGTGCTTTTTCGGGCCTAGTTTTTAAAACTGCCATCCTGTCTGACACTGCAGTGCCACTCCTAGATGAGCCAGGTGTTTGTGCCGCCCACTTGTGTCGCTTAGCTTAGTCATCCATCTACCCTGGTGCAACCTTTTGGCCCAAAAACAATATTGTGGAGGTGTGAGGTGTTCAGAATAGACTGGAAATGAGTGGAAATTAATGTTATTGAGGTTAATAATACCGTAGGATCAAAATTACCCCCAAATTCTGTGATTTTAGCTGTTTTTATGTGTTTTTCAAAAATCATCCAGATCCAAAACCAAAACCCAAAAGGGTGGTTTTGGCAAAAGTGTCCGCCGCACATCACTAGAAAACATAACTATTGGTAAATGTTGGCCACATAATCTTTGAAATGAGGAAGTAATCTGTGTTTATTGCAAGTAAAGACGCATGTGGGATTATTATATGTATATATAAAACATTGCCAGTGTTGCATAATGACATTGCTTATGTCACTTTTTCTTTTTAACAGTTTGTAGTGACGATGTTCTGGAGTCTTTACATGTATGACAGAGAACTTGTATATCCAAAGCTGCTGGACAATTTCATACCACCCTGGCTAAACCACGGAATGGTAGGTTTTCTCTGCATTTTTAAGTGCAAAAAAATTTGCTTGTAAAGTATATATAAAAAGTGCTATCATAGATAGATAAATAGATAGACAGTACTGTGCAAAAGTTTTGGGCAGGTGTGGAAACAATGCTGCAAAGTAAGAGTGCTTTCAAAAATAGTAGTGTTAACAGTTTATTTTTTATCAATTAACAAAATGCAAAGTGAATGAACAGAAGAGAAATCTAATTCATATCAATATTTGGTGTGACCACCTTTTGCCTTCAAAACAGCATGAATTATTCTAAGTACTGTACACTTGCACAAAGTTTTTGAACGAGCTCAGCAGGGAGGGTGATCCAAACTTCTTGGAGGACTAACCACAGATCTTCTGTAAATGTAAGCTTGCTCAAATCCTTCTATCTCTTCATGTAATCCCATACAGACTCGTTGATGTTGAGATTAGGGCTCTGTGGGGGTCATATCATCTTTTCCAGGACTCCTTGTTCTTCTTTACACTGAAGATAGTTCTTAATTAAATTGGCTGTATGTTTAGGGTCATTGTCCTGCCGCAGAAAATATTTGGAGACAATCAGACTCCTCCCTGATGGTACTGCATAATAGATAAGTACCTGCCTGTATTTCTCAGAATTGAGGTCACCATTGATCCTGACCAAATCCTCAAATACATTTGCTTAAATGCAGCCCCAAACTTGCAAGGAACCTCCATCATGCTTTACTGTTGCCTGTAAACACTCATTATTATACCACTGTGCAGCCCTTCGGCAAACAAACTGCCTTCTGTTACAGCTAAATATTTCTGAGCCCTTCCTCAGGACAGTGAGTAGAGTGTACATAGGATACCGGAGTAGTTCGGCTGCAGTCCCGGAAGACGCGCTGTGATGACGTCACTGTGCACAGTCGGGTGCCATAACAACCCGGCAAGCTGCATCCAATTCCGACAGTGGGCTGTTAGATACATAATAACAAACTATAAGACGCACCAGACGCACAGGGATGATGCAGATATGTCTGCCTTAGCACCTACATACACATTATCACATCAGATGCAAATAAACCTGGCCAGCAGAGCACTCGCATCATTAATAGTGTAATTTGCAAGTATATAAAATACATATGGATACTGCATCTGGCTGCATCTGGTGGTCAAAAGTAAAACATGAACAAGATTGTGTGAATGACATAACTGCCATATACGCAGATAATGATCCATATACCAGACCACATCTTATCAAGCCACAAAAATTAACTGAACAAAGTGAAAAATAAAAAACAAATACAAAGATAACAAATAGATAAAGCAATATAACTAGAATCAACAGAAACGATCAAAAATCAAACAGAGCAGTATATGCATTTAGAATACATTCCAATTAATTTTCTCATTTAAACCGTGAGGTTGTAAAGAATTCAATTTATAGGTCCAGCGTGATTCTAAGCGATGTAGGCGGTGGCACATGGTCGATAATTTGATATTTCAAATCAGATAGCGAATATGAATGAGCACGGAAATGTTTTGCCACTGGTTGGTCAATGTCTTTTTCCATTATTGCTAAATTAATCGCTGACCAATGTAAACACATCCGCTCCCTAATATTATATATATATATATATATATATATACAAATGCAGGTTGTGTCCGGCACTCTGCTGTAAAAGGAACACTTGCCACGGTGCCCTGGTTTTCAAATGCATAGAATTCCAAAGATAGCCGGCACTCGTGGACTCAATAATTGACAGAACTCAGGTAGCAGTTGTCAACGTTTCGGGGTTTTATTCCCTTTGTCAAGACCCTTGACAAAGGGAATAAAACCCCGAAACGTTGACAACTGCTACCTGAGTTCTGTCAATTATTGAGTCCACGAGTGCCGGCTATCTTTGGAATTCTATATATATATATATATATATATACACACATACACACACATATACATATATACACACATACACATACATACATACATACATAAGTAAAAGATTCTAATGCGTTGACATCAAGATGGTCCAGATACACCTGCATTGTCCAGACCTCGCCCCCAATGCCACAACACCGCCCAATGCAGCCGACACGACGCCCCCTCCCGCCCCACTAACGCCTCTGCTTGTCAATTAGGCAGAGGTATTCCCATATGTGAGATGCTACCGCATCTCACAGTGTGCGCACACGCAGTGCGGCTTCTGCGCTTCCGCACACTGTAAATGGGCTTCAGCATGCAATGTGTTCCATGCTGAATCGGGCCCACTATACTGTACTGTTATAGAGAAATATTAAAAGACTCAAATATCCATAGTACAGATGTAGCCACGTTGTAGTCTATCCACACCGAACAGCTTATTTAGCCACCCCATTCACTGCAAATGGGGTGCGTGCACATCTAAGGCACACGCGCGCCCTAGACGTGTACGTGGTCGCACAACTACGATGAGATGTAGCCATGATGAGCACGGCTACCTCTGTATTATGTAATTCAAATGTTCAGTGATGACAATAATATAGGGCCACCCACTACCCACTCTCACTGCAACCTGCCGGACAGAGAAGGGACCCGCCCCTGGCTCTTACCTCTGAGACCTGGAGAGCGGGATGATGCACAGGGAGAACTTCTTAACAGAAGCCTTCCCTCTGCATCGGTCCTTTGTGAATCGTTCCTGTAGGTCTACAGCGACCAACCTATATGTGACGCCACAATGTGTAAGATCACAAAGGGATGGAGCGCCATGATCAGTCCTGTGCCTTACAATTTAGGATGATTACCCTATTTAGGATGCAAAACACACAAAGTACAGTACATCAAAAAGGTATTTCAAGACATACAACAACTTATCCTTGGGTTTATATTAGTGATGAGCGGGTTCGGTTCCTCGGAATCCGAACCCGCCCGAACTTCAGCTTTTTTTACACGGATCCGAGTGACTCGGATCTTCCCGCCTTGCTCGGTTAACCCGAGCGCGCCCGAACGTCATCATGACGCTGTCGGATTCTCGCGAGGCTCGGATTCTATCGCGAGACTCGGATTCTATATAAGGAGCCGCGCGTCGCCGCCATTTTACACGTGCATTGAGATTGATAGTGAGAGGACGTGGCTGGCGTCCTCTCCGTTTAGAGAAGAAATAGATAGGAGAGTGAGAGTGAGACAGTGACACTTCATTTACTGGAGCTTAGGAGGAGTACTCAGACAGAGAGTGCAGAATTTTGCTGATAGTATTAGTTAGTTATACTAGTGACAGAGTGAGACAGTGACACTTCATTTACTGGAGCTTAGGAGGAGTACTCAGACAGAGAGTGCAGAATTTTGCTGATAGTATTAGTTAGTTATACTAGTGACTGACCAGTGACCACCAGTGCAGTTTTATATTATTTAATATAATCCGTTCTCTGCCTGAAAAAACGATACACAGTGACTCAGTCACATACCATATCTGTGCTCAGCCCAGTGTGCTGCTGCATCATCTATGTATAATATCTGACTGTGCTCACACAGCTTAATTGTGGGGGAGACTAGGGAGCAGTTAGGTTATAGCAGGAGCCAGGAGTACATATTAAAATTAAACAGTGCACACTTTTTTTCTGCAGGAGTGCCACTGCCAGTGTGACTGACCAGTGACCTGACCACCAGTATATAGTATACTATATTGTATTGTGAATGTCTGCCTGTAAAAGTTAAACACACGTCGTGTGACTTGTGTGGTGTTTTTTTATTCTATAAAATAAAAAACTCATTCTGCTGACAGACAGTGTCCAGCAGGTCCGTCATTATATAATATATACCTGTCCGGCTGCAGTAGTGATATATATATATTTTTTATATCATTATTTATCATCCAGTCGCAGCAGACACAGTACGGTAGTTCACGGCTGTAGCTACCTCTGTGTCGGCACTCGGCAGTCCATCCATAATTGTATACCACCTACCCGTGGTTTTTTTTTCTTTCTTCTTTATACATACTACATCTCATTATCATCCAGTCTATATTAGCAGCAGACACAGTACAGTACGGTAGTCCACGGCTGTAGCTACCTCTGTGTCGGCACTCGGCAGTCCGTCCATAATTGTATACCACCTACCCGTGGTTTTTTTTTCTTTCTTCTTTATACATACTACATCTCATTATCAACCAGTCTATATTAGCAGCAGACACAGTACGGTAGTCCACGGCTGTAGCTACCTCTGTGTCGGCACTCGGCAGTCCATCCATAATTGTATACCACCTACCCGTGGTTTTTTTTTCTTTCTTCTTTATACATACTACATCTCATTATCATCCAGTCTATATTAGCAGCAGACACAGTACAGTACGGTAGTCCACGGCTGTAGCTACCTCTGTGTCGGCACTCGGCAGTCCATCCATAATTGTATACCACCTACCCGTGTTTTTTTTTCTTTCTTCTTTATACATACATACTACATCTCTTTATCAACCAGTCTATATTAGCAGCAGATACAGTACGGTAGTCCACGGCTGTAGCTACCTCTGTGTCGGCACTCGGCAGTCCATCCATAAATGTATACCACCTACCCGTGGTTTTTCTTTCTTTCTTCTTTATACATACATACTACATCTCTTTATCAACCAGTCTATATTAGCAGCAGACACAGTACGGTAGTCCACGGCTGTAGCTACCTCTGTGTCGGCACTCGGCAGTCCGTCCATAATTGTATACCACCTACCCGTGGTTTTTTTTTCTTTCTTCTTTATACATACATACTACATCTCTTTATCAACCAGTCTATATTAGCAGCAGACACAGTACGGTAGTCCACGGCTGTAGCTACCTCTGTGTCGGCACTCGGCAGTCCATCCATAATTGTATACCACCTACCCGTGGTTTTTTTTTCTTTCTTCTTTATACATACATACTACATCTCATTATCAACCAGTCTATATTAGCAGCAGACACAGTACGGTAGTCCACGGCTGTAGCTACCTCTGTGTCGGCACTCGGCAGTCCGTCCATAATTGTATACCACCTACCCGTGGTTTTTTTTTCTTTCTTCTTTATACATACATACTACATCTCATTATCATCCAGTCTATATTAGCAGCAGACACAGTACAGTACGGTAGTCCACGGCTGTAGCTACCTCTGTGTCGGCACTCGGCAGTCTGTCCTTAATTGTATACCACCTACCCGTGGTTTTTTTTTCTTTCTTCTTTATACATACATACTACATCTCTTTATCAACCAGTCTATATTAACAGCAGACACAGTACGGTAGTCCACGGCTGTAGCTACCTCTGTGTCGGCACTCGGCAGTCCATCCATAATTGTATACCACCTACCCGTGGTTTTTTTTCTTTCTTCTTTATACATACATACTACATCTCATTATCAACCAGTCTATATTAGCAGCAGACACAGTACGGTAGTCCACGGCTGTAGCTACCTCTGTGTCGGCACTCGGCAGTCCGTCCATAATTGTATACCACCTACCCGTGGTTTTTTTTTCTTTCTTCTTTATAAATACATACTACATCTCATTATCATCCAGTCTATATTAGCAGCAGACACAGTACAGTACAATAGTCCACGGCTGTAGCTACCTCTGTGTCGGCACTCGGCAGTCCATCCATAATTGTATACTAGTATCCATCCATCTCCATTGTTTACCTGAGGTGCCTTTTAGTTGTGCCTATTAAAATATGGAGAACAAAAATGTTGAGGTTCCAAAATTAGGGAAAGATCAAGATCCACTTCCACCTCGTGCTGAAGCTGCTGCCACTAGTCATGGCCGAGACGATGAAATGCCAGCAACGTCGTCTGCCAAGGCCGATGCCCAATGTCATAGTACAGAGCATGTCAAATCCAAAACACCAAATATCAGTAAAAAAAGGACTCCAAAACCTAAAATAAAATTGTCGGAGGAGAAGCGTAAACTTGCCAATATGCCATTTACCACACGGAGTGGCAAGGAACGGCTGAGGCCCTGGCCTATGTTCATGGCTAGTGGTTCAGCTTCACATGAGGATGGAGGCACTCAGCCTCTCGCTAGAAAAATGAAAAGACTCAAGCTGGCAAAAGCAGTAGCACCGCAAAGAACTGTGCGTTCTTCGAAATCCCAAATCCACAAGGAGAGTCCAATTGTGTCGGTTGCGATGCCTGACCTTCCCAACACTGGACGTGAAGAGCATGCGCCTTCCACCATTTGCACGCCCCCTGCAAGTGCTGGAAGGAGCACCCGCAGTCCAGTTCCTGATAGTCAGATTGAAGATGTCAGTGTTGAAGTACACCAGGATGAGGAGGATATGGGTGTTGCTGGCGCTGGGGAGGAAATTGACCAGGAGGATTCTGATGGTGAGGTGGTTTGTTTAAGTCAGGCACCCGGGGAGACACCTGTTGTCCGTGGGAGGAATATGGCCGTTGACATGCCTGGTGAAAATACCAAAAAAATCAGCTCTTCGGTGGGGAACTATTTCAACAGAAATGCGGACAACAGGTGTCAAGCCGTGTGTTCCCTTTGTCAAGCTGTAATAAGTAGGGGTAAGGACGTTAACCACCTCGGAACATCCTCCCTTATACGTCACCTGCAGCGCATTCATAATAAGTCAGTGACAAGTTCAAAAACTTTGGGTGACAGCGGAAGCAGTCCACTGACCAGTAAATCCCTTCCTCTTGTAACCAAGCTCACGCAAACCACCCCACCAACTCCCTCAGTGTCAATTTCCTCCTTCCCCAGGAATGCCAATAGTCCTGCAGGCCATGTCACTGGCAATTCTGACGATTCCTCTCCTGCCTGGGATTCCTCCGATGCATCCTTGCGTGTAACGCCTACTGCTGCTGGCGCTGCTGTTGTTGCTGCTGGGAGTCGATGGTCATCCCAGAGGGGAAGTCGTAAGACCACTTTTACTACTTCCACCAAGCAATTGACTGTCCAACAGTCCTTTGCGAGGAAGATGAAATATCACAGCAGTCATCCTACAGCAAAGCGGATAACTGAGGCCTTGGCATCCTGGGTGGTGAGAAACGTGGTTCCGGTATCCATCATTACTGCAGAGCCAACTAGAGACTTGTTGGAGGTACTGTGTCCCCGGTACCAAATACCATCTAGGTTCCATTTCTCTAGGCAGGCGATACCGAAAATGTACACAGACCTCAGAAAAAGAGTCACCAGTGTCCTAAAAAATGCAGCTGTACCCAATGTCCACTTAACCACGGACATGTGGACAAGTGGAGCAGGGCAGGGTCAGGACTATATGACTGTGACAGCCCACTGGGTAGATGTATGGACTCCCGCCGCAAGAACAGCAGCGGCGGCACCAGTAGCAGCATCTCGCAAACGCCAACTCTTTCCTAGGCAGGCTACGCTTTGTATCACCGCTTTCCAGAATACGCACACAGCTGAAAACCTCTTACGGCAACTGAGGAAGATCATCGCGGAATGGCTTACCCCAATTGGACTCTCCTGTGGATTTGTGGCATCGGACAACGCCAGCAATATTGTGTGTGCATTAAATATGGGCAAATTCCAGCACGTCCCATGTTTTGCACATACCTTGAATTTGGTGGTGCAGAATTTTTAAAAATACGACAGGGGCGTGCAAGAGATGCTGTCGGTGGCCAGAAGAATTGCGGGACACTTTCGGCGTACAGGCACCACGTACAGAAGACTGGAGCACCACCAAAAACTACTGAACCTGCCCTGCCATCATCTGAAGCAAGAGGTGGTAACGAGGTGGAATTCAACCCTCTATATGCTTCAGAGGTTGGAGGAGCAGCAAAAGGCCATTCAAGCCTATACAATTGAGCACGATATAGGAGGTGGAATGCACCTGTCTCAAGCGCAGTGGAGAATGATTTCAACGTTGTGCAAGGTTCTGATGCCCTTTGAACTTGCCACACGTGAAGTCAGTTCAGACACTGCCAGCCTGAGTCAGGTCATTCCCCTCATCAGGCTTTTGCAGAAGAAGCTGGAGACATTGAAGGAGGAGCTAACACGGAGCGATTCCGCTAGGCATGTGGGACTTGTGGATGGAGCCCTTAATTCGCTTAACAAGGATTCACGGGTGGTCAATCTGTTGAAATCAGAGCACTACATTTTGGCCACCATGCTCGATCCTAGATTTAAAGCCTACCTTGGATCTCTCTTTCCGGCAGACACAAGTCTGCTGGGGTTGAAAGACCTGCTGGTGAGAAAATTGTCAAGTCAAGCGGAACGCGACCTGTCAACATCTCCTCCATCACATTCTCCCGCAACTGGGGGTGCGAGGAAAAGGCTCAGAATTCCGAGCCCACCCGCTGGCGGTGATGCAGGGCAGTCTGGAGCGACTGCTGATGCTGACATCTGGTCCGGACTGAAGGACCTGACAACGATTACGGACATGTCGTCTACTGTCACTGCATATGATTCTCTCAACATTGAAAGAATGGTGGAGGATTATATGAGTGACCGCATCCAAGTAGGCACGTCACACAGTCCGTACTTATACTGGCAGGAAAAAGAGGCAATTTGGAGGCCCTTGCACAAACTGGCTTTATTCTACCTAAGTTGCCCTCCCACAAGTGTGTACTCCGAAAGAGTGTTTAGTGCCGCCGCTCACCTTGTCAGCAATCGGCGTACGAGGTTACATCCAGAAAATGTGGAGAAGATGATGTTCATTAAAATGAATTATAATCAATTCCTCCGCGGAGACATTGACCAGCAGCAATTGCCTCCACAAAGTACACAGGGAGCTGAGATGGTGGATTCCAGTGGGGACGAATTGATAATCTGTGAGGAGGGGGATGTACACGGTGATATATCGGAGGATGATGATGAGGTGGACATCTTGCCTCTGTAGAGCCAGTTTGTGCAAGGAGAGATTAATTGCTTCTTTTTTTGGGGGGGTCCAAACCAACCCGTCATATCAGTCACAGTCGTGTGGCAGACCCTGTCACTGAAATGATGGGTTGGTTAAAGTGTGCATGTCCTGTTTATACAACATAAGGGTGGGTGGGAGGGCCCAAGGACAATTCCATCTTGCACCTCTTTTTTCTTTTATTTTTCTTTGCGTCATGTGCTGTTTGGGGAGGGTTTTTTGGAAGGGACATCCTGCGTGACACTGCAGTGCCACTCCTAGATGGGCCCGGTGTTTGTGTCGGCCACTAGGGTCGCTTATCTTACTCACACAGTCAGCTACCTCATTGCGCCTCTTTTTTTCTTTGCGTCATGTGCTGTTTGGGGAGGGTTTTTTGGAAGGGCCATCCTGCGTGACACTGCAGTGCCACTCCTAGATGGGCCCGGTGTTTGTGTCGGCCACTAGGGTCGCTTATCTTACTCACACAGTCAGCTACCTCATTGCGCCTCTTTTTTTCTTTGCGTCATGTGCTGTTTGGGGAGGGTTTTTTGGAAGGGACATCCTGCGTGACACTGCAGTGCCACTCCTAGATGGGCCCGGTGTTTGTGTCGGCCACAAGGGTCGCTTATCTTACTCACACAGTCAGCTACCTCATTGCGCCTCTTTTTTTCTTTGCGTCATGTGCTGTTTGGGGAGGGTTTTTTGGAAGGGACATCCTGCGTGACACTGCAGTGCCACTCCTAGATGGGCCCGGTGTTTGTGTCGGCCACTAGGGTCGCTTATCTTACTCACACAGTCAGCTACCTCATTGCGCCTCTTTTTTTCTTTGCGTCATGTGCTGTTTGGGGAGGGTTTTTTGGAAGGGACATCCTGCGTGACACTGCAGTGCCACTCCTAGATGGGCCCGGTGTTTGTGTCGGCAACTAGGGTCGCTTATCTTACTCACACAGTCAGCTACCTCATTGCGCCTCTTTTTTTCTTTGCGTCATGTGCTGTTTGGGGAGGGTTTTTTGGAAGGGACATCCTGCGTGACACTGCAGTGCCACTCCTAGATGGGCCCGGTGTTTGTGTCGGCCACTAGGGTCGCTTATCTTACTCACACAGTCAGCTACCTCATTGCGCCTCTTTTTTTCTTTGCGTCATGTGCTGTTTGGGGAGGGTTTTTTGGAAGGGACATCCTGCGTGACACTGCAGTGCCACTCCTAGATGGGCCCGGTGTTTGTGTCGGCCACTAGGGTCGCTTATCTTACTCACACAGTCAGCTACCTCATTGCGCCTCTTTTTTTCTTTGCGTCATGTGCTGTTTGGGGAGGGTTTTTTGGAAGGGCCATCCTGCGTGACACTGCAGTGCCACTCCTAGATGGGCCCGGTGTTTGTGTCGGCCACTAGGGTCGCTTATCTTACTCACACAGTCAGCTACCTCATTGCGCCTCTTTTTTTCTTTGCGTCATGTGCTGTTTGGGGAGGGTTTTTTGGAAGGGACATCCTGCGTGACACTGCAGTGCCACTCCTAGATGGGCCCGGTGTTTGTGTCGGCCACTAGGGTCGCTTATCTTACTCACACAGCGACCTCGGTGCAAATTTTAGGACTAAAAATAATATTGTGAGGTGTGAGGTATTCAGAATAGACTGAAAATGAGTGTAAATTATGGTTTTTGAGGTTAATAATACTTTGGGATCAAAATGACCCCCAAATTCTATGATTTAAGCTGTTTTTTAGGGTTTTTTGAAAAAAACACCCGAATCCAAAACACACCCGAATCCGACAAAAAAAATTCGGTGAGGTTTTGCCAAAACGCGGTCGAACCCAAAACACGGCCGCGGAACCGAACCCAAAACCAAAACACAAAACCCGAAAAATTTCCGGCGCTCATCTCTAGTTTATATCATGCAGAGTTGCTGTGCCACACTATAAGCTTGATTTGCATTCTTTCAGTCTCTGCTACTCCTGATCTTAACCTCCTTCTGGTATAATCGACTGCGCATGTGACACTTTCCGCTCTATTTTGATTAATGAATAAATGTTTTATAAAACTTTAATTAACTACTAGTGAAGGGACCCAGAGCACCTCGGTTAGCCCATAGCACTGCCCGCCGCCTATTCTCTCTGCCCTTTCCCTCTGTATCCACTGCTCCTCCCCCCTCTCTGCTGCTCTGTCCCAGTGGGACTAAATGAAAGTCATGACATAGTCCTAATTTTGTACATTTGTATGGTTTAATAAATATATATATATATATATATATATATATATATATATATATATATGCAAAAATAAAAGAAACCAGGAAGGGGGCAAATTTAATGTCCTGGTTATAGTTTATAAAGTTTTAATAAATGGAAAGAAATGTTCATTAACGAAAAAAGAGCATTCACTATAATGAAATACTGTATTGTAATTTGTATAATTGTGTGTCATACTTTGATGCACGTTGACCTCCTGGCAAAGTTCTGATGAAACGCATTGGGTGTTGACGTGGAACGTGTTACATTCACAGTTATTGAAACCAGATCGATTGGGAAAAGTAGAGATTGTGAGAATGTGAGTCCGGTTCACAGTGTGATAATGCAAGTCTGCATGTTGTAGACCCAGGATAAGTTGTGACAGTATATGCCTTGAAATATCTTTTTTATGTACGTGTTTGTTTTCCATGACACTGCAGACTTGTTTATTGGGTAAACAGCAGTTTTTCTTGGCAAATCTAAGAGGTGCCTGATGGGAAATGTGATCTGAAAGCCGGCACAGCTGCTTCTGATTGCGCTGTGATTACACATTATGGGCTCTCTCTACTGGGGTCGCTGTGCAGGTAGGTAATTTCGGTCTTGGTGATACTGTGATTATGACTAAGATCCTCCAGTAGTATCTAAACATTGATCTCTTCGATGTAACGTCTATTAGGGTGATACATGTTGCAAGACTGGTGAGTGCCTCTCTGTTCAGTGGATAGATAGATAGATATATATATATATATATATATATATAAAATCGTTTGATTCAGCACTCACACCTTGGGGGTAATTCAGACCGGTTTGTGGCAGCAAATTTGTTAGCAGTTGGGCAAAACCATGTGCACTGCAGGGGGGCAGATATAACATGTGCAGAGAGAGTTAGATTTGGGTGGGGTGTGTTCAAACTGAAATCTAAATTGCAGTGTAAAGATAAAGCAGCCAGTATTTACCCTGCACAGAAACAATAGAACCCACCCAAATCTATCTCTCTCTGCACATTTTATATCTGCCACACCTGCAGTGCATATGGTTTTGCCAACTGCTAACAAATATACTGCTATGATCAAGTCTGAATTACCCCCCTTGTGTCCACTGATGTGCTGGGGTGCTTCTTTAGCATGACCACTATGTGCGGTAACCCAAAAATCATAGAAGATAGTTAACTACGTGTAGTAAAAGAAAGGCACATACTTCCAGAACACTCCCAGCAAGGAATTTAATATGAGACCACAATAAAATAATTACTTGGCTAATTTATCAGTTACTCCACCTGATGCTATAACTTATATGTGAATCATTACAGCTAATGTACAATCTACTGTAATCTACTGTTTTTGTACAGTATATACACAGCTAAACCAACAGCTGCATTATACTGAAAAGCATCAATGGACAGCGAGAGAGATTACATTTTCATATTTAATGTTCTAAGGCATGAATACACTGAAGGGTAATCTTTCCACCCTGAACGTATTTAACAGTGCCATATGGGTGTGGAAACATGGAACACTTTGTTATGGGCCTGCAGTTAAAACTCAATTGCTTTTATACAAGCATACGGTAAATATGACTTAATCAGACCACAAGAATGTGGAAGCTTCCCTAGGTATCTCATTTATTTATTTGACACGTAGTCATGACAACACAATTCCACCCCTTTGGGTGTTCAGACTTGTGATCTGCTCAGACCTGGCAAGCTACATTTCTTTCAATTGAAGACATATGTGCACTCTACATAGCAAATAGTTTACCTATCATTGAAGGTATTTACAGTAGGTTTAAGACCGTGAGAAGATCTCCCTTTCGGTTTAATATATTTTCTCTATCGTCCTAAGTGGATGCTGGGGTTCCTGAAAGGACCATGGGGAATAGCGGCTCCGCAGGAGACAGGGCACAAAAAAGTAAAGCTTTACTAGATCAGGTGGTGTGCACTGGCTCCTCCCCCTATGACCCTCCTCCAGACTCCAGTTAGATTTTGTGCCCGAACGAGAAGGGTGCAATCTAGGTGGCTCTCCTAAAGAGCTGCTTAGAGAAAGTTTAGTTTAGGTTTTTTTTCTTTACAGTGAGTCCTGCTGGCAACAGGATCACTGCAACGTGGGACTTAGGGGGAAAGTAGTAAACTCACCTGCATGCAGAGTGGATTTGCTGCTTGGCTACTGGACACCATTAGCTCCAGAGGGATCGAACACAGGCCCAGCCGTGGAGTCCGGTCCCGGAGCCGCGCCGCCGACCCCCTTGCAGATGCTGAAGCGTGAAGAGGTCCGGAAACCGGCGGCTGAAGACTCCTCAGTCTTCATAAGGTAGCGCACAGCACTGCAGCTGTGCGCCATTTTCCTCTCAGCACACTTCACTGGGCAGTCACTGAGGGTGCAGAGCGCTGGGGGGGGGCGCTCTGAGAGGCAAATATAAACCTTATACAAGGCTAAAAATACCTCACATATAGCCCATAGGGGCTATATGGAGATATTTAACCCCTGCCTGACTGGAAAAATAGCGGGAGAAGAACCCGCCGAAAAAGGGGCGGGGCCTATCTCCTCAGCACACGGCGCCATTTTCTGTCACAGCTCCGCTGGTCAGAACGGCTCCCAGGTCTCTCCCCTGCACTGCACTACAGAAACAGGGTAAAACAGAGAGGGGGGGCACATTAATGGCTATATATATATATATTAAAGCAGCTATAAGGGAGCACTTAATATAAGGATATCCCTTGTATATATAGCGCTTTGTGGTGTGTGCTGGCAGACTCTCCCTCTGTCTCCCCAAAAGGGCTAGTGGGTCCTGTCTTCATTAGAGCATTCCCTGTGAGTTTGCGGTGTGTGTCGGTACGTGGTGTCGACATGTATGAGGACGATATTGGTGTGGAGGCGGAGCAATTGCCAAATATGCAGATGTCACCCCCCAGGGAGTCGACACCAGAATGGATGCCTTTATTTGTGGAATTACGTGATGGTTTATCTTCCCTTAAACAGTCAGTTGAGGACATGAGGCGGCCGGACAATCAATTAATGCCTGTCCAGGCGCCTCAAACACCGTCAGGGGCTGTAAAACGCCCTTTGCCTCAGTCGGTCGACACAGACCCAGACACGGGCACTGATTCCAGTGACGACGGTAGAAATTCAAACGTATTTTCCAGTAGGGCCACACGTTATATGATTTTGGCAATGAAGGAGACGTTACATTTAGCTGATACTACAGATACCGTAAAACAGGGTATTATGTATGGTGTGAAAAAACTACAAACAGTTTTTCCTGAATCAGAAGAATTAAATGACGTGTGTGATGAAGCGTGGGTTGCTCCTGATAAAAAGTTGATAATTTCAAAAAAGTTATTGGCATTATACCCTTTCCCGCCAGAGGTTAGGGCGCGCTGGGAAACACCCCCTAAGGTGGACAAGGCGCTCACACGCTTATCCAAACAAGTGGCGTCAGGGCCGGCTCCAGGCATGTTCCAATAGAGCGGCCGAACAGGGCGCCGCACTTTATGGGCGCCGCTAGCTCTGGCCGCCATATTGGAGCCTGGAGCCGTCCCTTCAGCAGTGTCCGTCTCCTAGCAGAGACGCGCACTGCATGCTCCCTCCCCGCTACTCGGCGCCGGCCTGTGAGCCAACCAGAGCTCGCGTTCCGGCAGCTGAGGCTCATGATTGGCTGCCGGACCGCGAGCTTTGATTGACTTGCGGACCTGCGCCAAGTTGAAGCTGACACTGCCGCGGCCACTGGAGATTGAAAGCTAGGAGAGGACACGCTGCGCTCTCCTCCCCGCCCTCAGCTGGACAACAGAAGCACGGTAAGCAGCACGGGGGGGGGGGGGGGGGTGAGGAGAGGATATCTGGCACTAGGGCTTATGTCTGGCACTGGGGGACATGTCTGGCACTGGGGGTCTTATCTGGCACTGGGGGTCATGTCTCGCACTGGTGGTCATGTCTGGCACTGGGGGTCATGTAGGGCTTATGTCTGGCACTGGGGGACATTTCTGGCACTGGGGGTCTTATCTGGCACTGGGGGTCATGTCTCGCACTGGTGGTCATGTCTGGCACTGGGGGTCATGTATGGCACTGTGGGGTCATGTCTGGCACTGTGGGGTCATGTCTGGCACTGTGGGGTCATGTCTGGCAATGGGGGTCATGTCTGGCACTGGGGGTCTGGTCTGTCACTGTGTGAGTCATGTCTGGCACTGGGGGGTTTGTCTGGCACTGTGGGGTCATGTCTGGCACTGTGGGGTCATGTCTGGTACTGTGGGGTCATATCTGGCACTGTGGGGTCATGTCTGGCACTGTGGGGTCATGTCTGGCAATGGGTGTCATGTCTGGCACTGGGGGTCTGGTCTGTCACTGTGTGAGTCATGTCTGGCACTGGGGGGTTTGTCTGGCACTGGGGTCATGTCTGGCACTGTGGGGTCATGTCTGGTACTGGGGTCATGTCTGGCACTGGTGGCATATCTGGCACTGTGGGGACAAGTGTATCTGGCATTAGGGGCATATCTGCCACTATGTGGGGCATATATGTATCTGGAACTGTGGGGGCATTTATGTTTCTGGCACTGTGGGGGCATTTATGTATCTGGCACTGTGGGGGCATATCTGGCATTGGGGGCATTAATGTATCTATCACTGTGGGGGCATATCTGGCACTGGGGGCATTAATGTATCTGGCACTGTGGGGGGCATTAATGTATCTGACACTGTGGGGGGCAATAATGCATCTGGCACTGGGGGCATTTATGCATCTGGCACTGGGGGCATTTATGCATCTGGCACTGGGGGCATTTATGTATCTGGCCCTGTGGGGGCATATCTGGCACTGTGGGGGCATTTTTATATCTGGCACTGTGGGGACATATCTGGCACTGTGGGGGCACTTATGTATCTGGCACTGTGTGGGCACTTATATATTTGGCACTGTGTGGGCATTTATGTATCTGGCACTGTGGGGGCATTTATGTATCTGGCACTGTGGGGGCATTTATGTATCTGGCACTGTGGGGGGCATATCTGCACTGTGGGGGCATTTATGTATCTGGCACTGTGGGGGGCATATCTGCACTGTGGGGGCATTTATGTATCTGGCACTTTGGGGGCATTTATGTAGCTGGCACTGCTGGGGGGCATGTCACGTGTAGCTGGCACTGCTGGGGAGCATGTCACGTGTAGCTGGCACTGCTGGGGGGCATGTCATGTGTAGCTGGCACTGCTGGGGAGCATGTCACGTGTAGCTGGCACTGCAGCGGGGCATGTCATGTGTAGCTGGCACTGCTGGGGGGCAAGTCATGTGTAGCTGGCACTGCTGGGGGGCATGTCATGTCTAGCTGGCACTGATGCGGGGCATGTCATGCTAGCTGGCACTGCTGCGGGGCATGTCATGTGTAGCTGGCACTGATGCGGGGCATGTCATGTCTAGCTGGCACTGCTGCGGGGCATGTCATGTGTAGCTGACACTGCTGGGGGGCATGTCATGTGTAGCTGGCACTGTTGGGGGGCATGTCATGTCTAGCTGGCACTGCTGCGGGGCATGTCATGTGTAGCTGGCACTGATGCGGGGCATGTCATGTGTAGCTGGCACTGCTGCGGGGTATGTCATGTGTAGCTGACACTGCTGGGGGGCATGTCATGTCCATCTGGCACTGCACATTATGTGTATCTGGCACTATATTGGAGACATTGTGTGTAAGGAACACTACTGTGGCTATGTGTAAGGCTGCTAATTGTGTGAAAATATATTTTTAGTTTGATGATATGAAGTTACGAGGCCACGCCCACTTTTCCAGAGGCCACACCCACTTTTCCGGGAACGCGCGCGCCTTCGGCGCGCGCATGGGGGGGGGGCGGGGGGGCGCTTTGACATTTTCTCGCTCAGGGTGCTAGTAGGCCTGGAGCCAGCCCTGAGTGGCGTTACCCTCTCCTGAGACGGCCGCACTTAAGGATCCATCAGATAGAAAGATGGAAGTTATTCAAAAGAATATATACACACATGCAGGTGTTATACTACGACCAGCTATAGCAACTACCTGGATGTGCAGTGCTGGAGTAGTTTGGTCAGAATCCCTGATTGAAAATATTGATACCCTAGATAGGGACAATGTTTTACTGTCGTTAGAACAAATAAAGGATGCATTTATCTATATGCGTGATGCACAGAGGGATATTTGCACACTGGCATCTCGGGTGAGTGCTATGTCCATTTCAGCCAGAAGAGCCTTATGGACACGACAGTGGACAGGCGATGCGGATTCAAAACGTCACATGGAGGTTTTGCCGTATAAAGGGGAGGAGTTATTTGGACTTGGTGGCCACGGCTACTGCCGGGAAATCCACTTTTTTACCTCAAGTCACTCCCCAACAGAGAAAGGCACCGACCTTTCAACCGCAGCCTTTTCGCTCCTACAAAAATAAGAGAGCAAAGGGCTTGTCGTACCTGCCACGAGGCAGAGGAAGAGGGAAGAGACACCAACAGGCAGCTCCTTCCCAGGAACAGAAGCCCTCCCCGGCTCCTGCAAAAACCTCAGCATGACGCTGGGGCCTCTCAAGCGGACTCGGGGACAGTGGGGGGCCGTCTCAAAAATTACAGCGCGCAGTGGGCTCACTCGCAGGTAGACCCCTGGATCCTGCAGATAATATCTCAGGGGTACAGGTTGGAATTAGAGACGGATCCTCCTCATCGTTTCCTGAAGTCTGCCTTACCAACCGTCTCTTCCGAAAGGGAGAGGGTGTTGGAAGCCATTCACAAGCTGTACGCTCAGCAGGTGATAGTCAAAGTACCCCTATTACAACAAGGAAAGGGGTATTATTCCACTCTATTTGTGGTACCGAAGCCGGATGGCTCGGTAAGGCCTATTCTAAATCTGAAGTCCTTGAACCTCTACATAAAAAAGTTCAAGTTCAAGATGGAGTCACTCAGAGCAGTGATAGCGAACCTGGAAGAAGGGGACTTTATGGTATCCTTGGACATCAAGGATGCGTATCTACACGTTCCGATTTACCCCGCACACCAGGGGTACCTCAGGTTCATTGTTCAAAACTGTCACTATCAGTTTCAGACGCTGCCGTTCGGATTGTCCACGGCGCCTCGGGTCTTTACCAAGGTAATGGCCGAGATGATGATTCTTCTTCGAAGAAAAGGCGTATTAGTTATCCCATACTTGGACGATCTCCTAATAAGGGCAAGGTCCAGAGAACAGCTGGAGACAGCTTTAGCACTATCTCAAGAGGTGCTAAGACAACACGGGTGGATTCTGAATATTCCAAAATCCCATTTAATCCCGACAACTCGTCTGCTGTTCCTAGGAATGATTCTGGACACGGTTCAGAAAAAGGTTTTCCTTCCAGAGGAAAAAGCCAAGGAGTTATCCGATCTGGTCAGGAACCTCCTAAAACCAGGAAAAGTGTCAGTACATCAATGCACAAGAGTCCTGGGAAAAATGGTGGCTTCTTACGAAGCAATTCCATTCGGCAGATTCCATGCAAGAATATTCCAAAGGGATCTGTTGGACAAATGGTCAGGGTCGCATCTGCAGATGCACCTGCGAATAACCCTGTCACCAAAGACAAGGGTGTCACTTCTGTGGTGGTTGCAGAAGGCTCACCTATTAGAAGGCCGCAGATTCGGCATTCAGGATTGGATCCTGGTGACCACGGACGCCAGCCTGAGAGGCTGGGGAGCAGTCACACAAGAAACTTCCAGGGAGTATGGACGAGTCTGGAAAAGTCTCTTCACATAAACATTCTGGAACTAAGAGCAATCTACAATGCTCTAAGCCAGGCGGAACTTCTCCTGCAAGGAAAGCCGGTGTTGATTCAGTCGGACAACATCACGGCGGTCGCCCATGTAAACAGGCAGGGCGGCACAAGAAGCAGGAGTGCAATGGCAGAAGCTGCCAAGATTCTTCGCTGGGCGGAGAATCACGTGATAGCACTGTCAGCAGTGTTCATCCCGGGCGTGGACAACTGGGAAGCAGACTTCCTCAGCAGACACGATCTTCATCCGGGAGAGTGGGGTCTACATCCAGAAGTCTTCAACATGTTAATAGACCGTTGGGAAAGACCAATTGTAGACATGATGGCGTCTCGCCTCAACAAGAAACTGGACAAATATTGCGCCAGGTCAAGAGATCCACAGGCAATAGCTGTGGACGCACTGGTAACTCCTTGGGTGTACCAGTCAGTGTATGTGTTTCCTCCTCTGCCGCTCATACCAAAGGTATTGAAGATCATACGGCAAAGAAGAGTAAGAACAATACTAGTGGTTCCGGATTGGCCGAGAAGGACTTGGTATCCGGAACTTCAAGAGATGCTCACGGACGAACCGTGGCCTCTACCTCTGAGAAGGGACCTGCTACAGCAGGGTCCCTGTCTTTTTCAAGACTTACCGCGGCTGCGTTTGACGGCATGGCGGTTGAACGCCAGATCCTAAAAGGGAAAGGCATTCCAGAAGAAGTCATTCCTACCTTGATTAAGGCACGGAAGGAAGTCACCGTGAAACATTATCACCACATTTGGCGAAAATATGTAGCGTGGTGCGAGGATCGGAGGGTTCCGACGGAGGAATTCCAACTGGGTCGTTTCCTACATTTCCTGCAATCAGGATTATCTATGGGTCTCAAATTGGGATCCATTAAGGTTCAAATTTCGGCCCTGTCAATATTCTTCCAAAAAGAATTGGCCTCTGTCCCTGAGGTCCAGACTTTTGTCAAGGGAGTACTGCATATACAGCCTCCTGTGGTGCCTCCGGTGGCACCGTGGGATCTAAATGTAGTTTTAGATTTCCTCAAATCCCATTGGTTTGAACCATTGAAAAAGGTGGATTTGAAATATCTCACATTGAAAGTGACTATGTTACTAGCCCTGGCCTCTGCCAGGAGAGTATCTGAATTGGCGGCTTTATCTTATAAAAGTCCTTATCTAATCTTCCATTCGGATAGGGCAGAACTGCGGACTCGTCCGCATTTTCTCCCTAAAGTGGTATCAGCATTTCATCTGAACCAACCTATTGTGGTGCCTGCGGCCACTAGCGACTTGGAGGACTCCAAGTTGTTGGACGTTGTCAGAGCCTTAAAAATATACATTGCAAGGACGGCTGGAGTCAGAAAATCTGACTCGCTGTTTATATTGTATGCACCCAACAAGTTGGGCGCACCTGCTTCTAAGCAGTCGATTGCTCGTTGGATTTGTAACACAATTCAACTTGCACATTCTGTGGCAGGCCTGCCACAGCCTAAAACTGTAAAAGCCCACTCCACAAGGAAGGTGGGCTCATCTTGGGCGGCTGCCCGAGGGGTCTCGGCATTACAACTCTGCCGAGCAGCTACGTGGTCGGGGGAGAACACGTTTGTAAAATTTTACAAATTTGATACCCTGGCAAAGGAGGACCTGGAGTTCTCTCATTCGGTGCTGCAGAGTCATCCGCACTCTCCCGCCCGTTTGGGAGCTTTGGTATAATCCCCATGGTCCTTTCAGGAACCCCAGCATCCACTTAGGACGATAGAGAAAATAAGAATTTACTTACCGATAATTCTATTTCTCGGAGTCCGTAGTGGATGCTGGGCGCCCATCCCAAGTGCGGATTATCTGCAATACTTGTACATAGTTATTGTTAACTAATTCGGGTTATTGTTAAGGAGCCATCTTTAAGAGGCCCTTTCTGTTGTCATACTGTTAACTGGGTTTAGATCACAAGTTGTACGGTGTGATTGGTGTGGCTGGTATGAGTCTTACCCGGGATTCAAAATGCCTCCCTTATTGTGTATGCTCGTCCGGGCACAGTACCTAACTGGAGTCTGGAGGAGGGTCATAGGGGGAGGAGCCAGTGCACACCACCTGATCTAGTAAAGCTTTACTTTTTTGTGCCCTGTCTCCTGCGGAGCCGCTATTCCCCATGGTCCTTTCAGGAACCCCAGCATCCACTACGGACTCCGAGAAATAGAATTATCGGTAAGTAAATTCTTATTTTTTTCTAGCACTGCATTCTCAAGATGTATATTGTTTTCATTTTTAAAAGGTTATTAATACAGTTGTTATTAGAAGGATAATATTTATTGGACTATATTCTTGGAAGGTTCTTCCAATATTTTTCACATTGTATTTCTAGTCCTATTTTAGCCATAACATTAGCCCAAGCTCTACAGCTACCAGTCAAAGTGTTAACCATTGCCTAAGTTCTAGAACTAATATTAGTAATTATCATCCCTAAATATAGCACAGTTGACGGCTTCTAGCCCTTAGGTAGTTTTGATCTCAAATGAAATTAACTAATAATAATAATAATAATAATAATAAAGAACATGTGATACAGAACATATTTGCTAACAGAAGTACAGTAGATCATAGATGCCTTCCGGATTCTTCAGATGCTGTCGGGGGTGACACTAAAGAGTTTCTTTGCAAGAACAGTAATTTGCTGCAGATGCTCAGGAGTCACTGCTGACGCCTGTTATTATTCCCCTCTCGTGTAACCCCTGACAGGGAGAGACACAGCAGCACATGATCTGTGGGTTACAGGGTATTGTTATCTGTGCTGGTGTGCACTCATCCATAGCATGCTGCTGCTGAGCATTGTTAGTAATCTTTCTGTAGTTAAATACATTTGTTAAATTAGAGTATGTGGTGTCTGTGATGATTTGGTTAATGCTGTAATGGTATGGAAAACAGCACATCCAATAAATATAGGTAGTGCCTACAAGATAGACAGTCCAGTGTTTACAATAAAATAACATTTAATACACCAAAATCATAATTTACTTATATGTTTAGTGATGAATTCACACAAGGTCAAATTGCATTTAGAATTTATTGCATAGGTGTCACATTTATCACGTACTGTATATTGTGCTGAGTGAGAAGAAAAGAAGTATCACAGAGAATACATATTGCAAACACACATTTATCATGTATATTGTGCTGAGTGAGAAGAAAAGAAATATCACAGCGAATATATATTGCAAACAAGAAACCCCATATTGCAGGCAGCAATGTTAGTATCAATAATATTTATTTATTACTAGTTATTTATATAGCGCACACATATTCCGCAGTTCTTTACAGAGAATATTTGGCCATTCACATCAGTCCCTGCCCCAGTGGAGTTTACAATCTATATTCCCTACCACATGTACACACACACACACACACACACACACACACACACACACATTCACGCTAGGGTTATTTTTATTTTGAACCTATTAACCTACCAATATATTTTTGCATACTTGCAAAACTTCCTAAAATTACTACTGTTATATTACAAATATCTTGCAACAAGCATTTAAGCATAGACACGCCCATTTGTAGAACTAGACACGCCATTTGGGCAGAGTATGACACGCCCCCTCTGCATGCGGTGCTTCGTGCGGAACATCCTACTATAATCTTCCTGATTCTAGTTTTCAAAAGTAGGCAATTATGAGATAGGTTCTTCTTTAGTGGTAGGTTCTTCTAACAGTGTGTTATTGTGGTCATGGAAATTGGGGGTTATTCAGACCTGATCGCTCTTTGACGAATTTGCAGAAGTCTGCAATTAGACAGCCACCGCCCAGACAGAGTGAAAACCCGCCCCGTACAAGTCTGCGTATGGCGTGCGAAAATATCGGTGAACACTGGTCAGCTGCAAATACGTTTACAACTCACTCACCATGGAATGATTTTCACAGTCTGTGCGTAGCCCAAGACCTACTTCTACAGTGCAATAGAATCTGGCTGATCGGGGCCAGAGCTGACGTCACACACCCTCCCTAAAAATGCTTGGGAACGCCTGCGTTTTTCCTGACACTCCCAGAAAATGGACATTTACCACCCCCAAACGCCAGCTACCTGTCAATCAACTTGCGTACGGCTAGAGATCAAAAAAGTTGCTGAATTTTTTCACTGTTTGGCCTCGCACATGTGTACTACAATCTTTGAAAATCGTCCGACTTGCGAATTCACACAACAGCGTCTGAATAATCCCCTTGTCAGTACTTGCTGTTATACTGTATGTGACTGTATTAAATATGTTTCTTGAAATACAATAAAATGATTGTAAAATCATGTCCCACAGTAATGGCATAGTGGCAGAAGTACTGAATATGTCCAACTATTATGACGTGCACAGATTCATCCGCTCAGCAGCAAAAGCATTTCTGACTTTAAATGCTGGCAACTGTGTAGCAGAACACATACAAAAATGTTTACTTGCTTATGTAAGAATAACATTGA
Source organism: Pseudophryne corroboree (assembly GCF_028390025.1). Lineage (NCBI taxonomy): Eukaryota > Metazoa > Chordata > Amphibia > Anura > Myobatrachidae > Pseudophryne > Pseudophryne corroboree. The sequence goes on along the minus strand of NC_086447.1, from coordinate 575,770,268 downwards.
AGTGTTTTAGTAAATAAAAAGATTCAACTAATTAGTTACAAAATGCTAGAAACACTGTATTTTGTGTGTTGTATAATGATTTAATTGTTACAAATATAAAAACAAACAGCATGAAGAAAATCTGGCCCTGCATAGGAATGCTAATGCGCCCACTTTTATTATTATTATTATTATTATTAATAAGATTTAAGCAGATGATGTACAATACAACAGCATAAGAATGTGCAGATAATGGAATGGAGGGTAATGGATAGAGGAGGAAGTCAGAGTGAAGCGGAGGAACAGGGTGGAGGTACAATATTCATACAATGAGATGGATATACATGAACAGACATCAAGAAAGGCAATAACTTGAGGATAAACAAAAATATCAACGTCTTTCAGATGAGGTGTAAAGGTCAGGAGAGTACAAATCTGACTACCCTTTCATAATACACTGGTGCTAGCTAAACAACTTCATGATGTATGACAGATAAATTGAATTGGGACAGCCTAACATCTCTATTTGCATGCTGTGCGGCACTTTCATAATGACCATAGACAAGGAAAGCGCTGAAGCATTTTTCCACATCTGAGCAATGACTGCTTTCGCAGCAGTAAGGATATGGCCAAGGACCTACCTACAGTGTGAAGGAATGGTGCCTAAATATGGACAATGTTTGCAGAATATAAGATTTGCTATGTGCTATGTCTTTCATGGAGGGGAAGAGTACAGGGCAAATCCAGAATATATGAAGAATATAGCCAATATGGCCCCTTCCTGCAAAGCCGAGATTGGTAACATAACATAGTAACAGTTTTTGAGGTTGAAATAAGACAATTTGTCCATCGAGTTCATCCTATTTGTGGTCTCCTATGCTGTATTATTTTTAGGACTAATTTAGTCTGTTGCTAATGTCGGCCACTGTGTTTATTCCTCTTATTTTATTTATTTATATTTTTATTAACTATAGTGCGTGTCTATGCACCATAACCCTGTATATCGTTATGCAATAGGTACTTATCTAGCCCATTCTTAAAAGACTTGACCGATTTTGAGGGCAATATTTTATGTAGCCTATCTGTAGTGAGATAAACTCTACATGGCTGCTACACTTAGACATTCTAAAAGTATTCGCCTCCTACTTACATTGAACAGGAAGGTTTTCAGGTGGGCCCTTTTCGAGAGTAAAATATTACACCAGTACATAATATTCCCTTTATGAGACGTGGAATTGACAAGGCTCAGAAAATACAAGGGAAGAGGCCTAGGGAAAGGAGCTAGTTGGGGATAGGAAATCAGGGACGTGCAGTCAGGGGAGGCAGTGCCTCCCCTGTTATAATGATTAAAATAATACAAAGAAGATATTTCTAACACAGATTCTGTGTCATAGATATCTTATTTGTTTTATTGTAATGATTTCCCCCATGATGATGCTTGCATAGCTGGGTGAGAGGCAGCGGGAGAGAAAGCAGGGGGCAGGCAGGGGGCGGGGCCAAGCTACGGGCTGTAAAAGCCCATTGAAATAGTTTACAGAAGCTGCACCAGTACAGGTGCCTCAATGACAGGGGCGTGCATTCAACTCACATGAAAGCACGCCCCTGTCAGTCTGTGAGATCTGATTGGTACAGCGGATCCAGTGCTGGATACGCTGGGTAGTGGGAATATGCGGTGGTGGTTGCGGGCGGTGGGACATGGCGTGGATGGTGGCAGGCCTGGAACCGGGAGGATCCAGTGCCTGCTAGCCATTCTGCAGAGTTCGGCAGCAGGTACCAGTTTCAAAAATGGTGCCACAGCGCCATTTTTTAATACAAGATGGTCACCGCGAGCCAATCACGGCTCGCCGCATCATCGCCCCGCCCCCACCGGCTTGCTTATATAAGCCAGAGCGAGGCAGCGGCTGGGCAATCCGTCAGCAGGGAGGGAGCAAGGAAGAGTTCCCGAAAATAGAAGACGCCGGAAGCCCTGGGAAGGCGGTGGCCATAAAAAAGAGCTGAAGGGCCGCCGCCTCCCAGATGAAGATGCAGCAGGAAGACGCCAGAAGCCCTGGGGAGGCGACGGCCATGAAAAAGAGCTGAAAGGCCGCCGCCCATAGGTGAAGACGCAGTGCAATAAACTATTAAATTAAAAGATGTGGTGTTTTTATTTTAATATTTTCTTTACAGATGGACTGCAGGTGCCAGTGGGCCCTTAATGTCCAGGCATGCCGACACTTGTGGTTCTCCAAGTATCCGGCATGCTTGGGCAGGCTTGCTGGGACCTGTAGGTCGCCTGTAAAGAACAATATTGTCCTACCATGAACACCGCACCCACCACCACCTAGGGTGCAGGGCATAGCACAGGGCTTTGAGCCCAGTGCTGGTTGTTGCTCGGGAGGGGGGGGGGGGTACCCAATTTAAATTTTTGGGTGTCCCCACTTGCCGAGGAATTCCAGCCCTAAGCTGACCAGTTTGGGGGTTGTTAATGTAATGGCAGGGGGAACCCCACACTGAGTGTCTTCCCTGCTATGGCATTATACCCCTGACTGGTTGTGCCTGATGCTGGTTATCATCAAATATGGGTAGCCTTATGCTTTTTTTTTCTTATTGATATATTTGTGGGGTGGGCAGGTTGTTGATCAGTCAGTGCCTCCCCAGCAATTCAACTCACCGCATGTCACTGGATAGGATTGAATCCAATGTCCATGGCAGGATTATGGGAGGGGCGATAGGGGCGGTCATCCCAAGGCCCCACCCTCAATGGGGCCCTACACATCGTTGGTCCACCTGAAGCTGCTTCTTTATGCATACTGTATACAGAGCAGCACTAGGTATTCAGAAGCTGTGGAGTGGCTGGGAGCGGCGGTGCAGCACAAGTAGTGTGTGGGAAGGACCCCCTGCAGTAAGAACCCTGCAGTTGATCGGAGCATCGGCGCAGGCAGTAGGAAGAACTCTCCCACACGGAAGACCCTGCAGTGGCTGGGAGTGGCACAGGAAGTGAGGAAGGAGTCCCGTGGAAGGACCCTCTCACTGTAAGGACCCTGCCAGGAGAGCTCCATGCTGATACCCCTGGCAGTGCCGGAGAGGAGCTGCTGGTTACACTGCTGTAGATGAGACCCCTGATTAAGTGTGTGTTTGTTTGTGTTTGTCCGTGTGTTTTGACAATTTTTTGGCTAGGGCCCCCACAACTTTGTTGCCCTGGGGTCCCCACAACTCTTAATCCGGCCCTGTCAATGTCTAACCTTAAGAAAGAGATTTATTGAAATCTTGCTAAGGAATGTGGTAAATGTCACTTAATTAGGTAAATGCCAAACCCCCTGCTATCTTTGGCAATGACAAATACTCCCTAGCTAGTCTGGTTTTCCTTGTTTTCCACACATATGATTTGATAACAGAATACAAATTGAACTACTGTATAACACTGGTAATAATTGAGGAATTAATCTAGACAGGTAAAGGGAATTAGGGAGGGACATCATTTCAGTAGCCGCTAACCTACCCATTCACAAGGCCTCATAACACATGCAGTCTCTTGTAAAGGTCTACATATTGTGTAAAAGTAATTACAGTTAATTAAATCGTCCTCCTGATCTGTGAGGAAAATGCTTAAGTAGTTGACACACGTTTTAGACAAGAGTTATTACCCCAGTAGTATGTGTTGCCAGTGGTCGGGCGCCCGGCGACCAGCATACCAGCGCCGGAATACCGACCACCGGCATAGCGACAGCTGGGCGAGCACAAATGAGCCCCTTGCGGGCTCGCTGCGCTGCGGGCATGGTATCTATTCTCCCTCCAGGGGGGTCGTGGACCCCCAAGACGGAGAAGAACTGTCGTTATGCCGGCGGTCGGGTTTCCGGCGCCGGTATGCTGGTCGCTGGGAGCCCGACCGCCGGCAAAGTGAAGACCACCCAGTTAATGTTAGTGTATTGGAGACCTTAAAAGGGAATCAGAAGCAGTAATTGAAGGACTTGTTGTTGAGGTGCTGAGTTTATAGTAGGATTCAGCAGAGTATGCATCCAGAATAAATGGGATGGCAGGGAGAGAGAGCTCGAGATGAGCAGTAAAAATCTAAACCTTGTCAGCAAAAAGACAATTCTTGTGAGAGATGCTGTGAAGTACAGTAATGCTACTGGCATCTGAGATGTTCTCAGCCAGTGGTACAATGGCAAACTGTAAGAGAGTTGAGGGGGCACTATATAGCTATTCCATTACTGGAAAAATCTTGATGAGAAAAAAACACTTACAAATACACAAGAGGAGGGGGATGATTATAGGGCTAATGAAGCAGGTCCAGAAACTAAATTTACCCTCAGCACACATATAGCCCCAGTGGAGCTGTCAAAAGCCTTTTCCGCTTCCAGTAACAGCATGAGAAGCAGGTTTCCAGATTGGGACTCAGTATTATCAAAGGTACAGTGGGTGTTATCTGGAGCCTGCCTACATGATATATAAAATATTTGATCTGAGTTAACAAGTTGCAGAAGCACTCTATTAGAAACTACATTTTGATATGGTCAATAATACGACCGTTTTGGGCTTCGAGCACCTCAGAGGGAAACAAGCCAGAACAAGGACCCACCTCAAACACTCCCACTAGAAACTGGAATAACACATACAAATAATTTGAAGCAATCAATCCACTTTCTTGAAGCTACAACGAACCCTGCCTCTTCTGCTGTCCATGTATAATTTCACCCTTGGGTCTTTTCCAGGAAGAGGTACGTATCTCAGATAAAAACCAATTATTACTGGCTTGAGTAGGCTGTGGGGTATTGAGGTAATCTTTAAGGTTATGGATGTGTGCATAATAAGCTGCAGGGTATTGACTATACCCAGTGGCTTAGTTGACATGGCGCATCTACTATTAAACAGAGCTTGAACAGAAGTCCAAGTTGTTCTATCCCTCAAGTTCCAGGCCAGAAGCCTACAGTATATGCTCTATTCCCCGCTCAAACCTCTGCATGAGCTTACACGTCATAATGGTAGCAGAGGGCGTAAACGTTTACCACTTTTGAAGAAGAGCAATATAGCATTGGAGGATCTTTGCTTATGTTGGCTTGGGGATCTTGAGATTTACATTTTGATGTAAAAATTATGTTATGTTTGGGGAAGGGAAATTACTTAAATGAGATTTAAGGATTGAAGAAAGCACATTTTGCTGAGTATTATAACATGCTGAAAAGCTCTATTGCTGTGCAGTGGCGTGAGAATGTTTTTACCCCTTTTTAGATTTTTTCTATTTTTGCGTATTTGTTTAAAATCTTCAAACAAAATTACATTTAAGATAAAGAGAACCTGAGTAAACACAAAATCCAGTTTGTAAATGAACATTTTATTTAATGAATGAAATAAGTTATTCAGCACCAACTGACCTCCCTGATTATCGCTATGCAACCAAAGAGATTGCTTAGGGCCCAGCGGGTCTCAGGGTCCCACCAACAGGGCTGAATCTATAAAGGGGCCACTATTACCTGCACTGCACTACAGTGTTCAGACTCAAAATAAACTACAGCTCCCAGCAGCCCTTCCTGGCGGGTGATCCCGGCAGCCAGGGCTGTTGGGAGTTGTAGTTTATTTTGCTACGCAGACCTGGCATTAAGTTATAGCTCAGAGTCTCTGAGAGGCAAGAGCAGCGCAGCAGCAAAGTCGGGCCATCCAGTCTCTCCAGCAGCAGGTCGACGATGCGGAGGACAGAGACAGGGCCAAGGATTACAGAGGTTAACACGGAATGAGAGATGCGTGAGAAATGGGTTGTGTCTATGATCCCCCGATGGAAAGGACCAGGAAGTGACAGCACCAGAGGGCAGAAGAGAACTTCCGCCCTTACAGCACGTTAATGTTTTATCTGTTCTCCGGTTGTTTGAGGTTATTTTGTCTTATACATACACCATTGTACCCTCTCGGGCTCGATTTGCTGCCACGCTTCGGGCTCGGTGTCTCGCTTTGCTCGCTACAAGCTTCAATTCCAAATAGTTGGTGACATGGACCCAGGGGATTATGGGAAAGGTCCGCTCCACGAGGGGTAACTAAATGCTACCATGAGAAATGAGGCTCAACTACTCCAAACTATATGGCCTCTACTTCCTGTCTCCTCTCTTCCTTTCACTCACACTGACTGGCTGAGCGATGCTGCCCCTCTCCTACCCTGTCCCACTGATCTCTCTGTGCTGCTTTCATCAAGCTCTCTGTTCCCCCTCTCAAGGGCAGCACTCCTCCTCCGCCTTTCTGACCTGTCCTTTTCACTGTGACTTAGTAAATGTCCAGTATCACATTTATAATTTATTAAATTTTGCTGCTCAATCCTATGTAGAATCTAGAAGGGAAAGGGGGGACATGATAGAAACATTCAAATATACCAAGGGTTTTAACAAAGTTCAGGAGGAAAACATTCTTCAAAGGAAAAGGAGTATTAGAACTCGAGGACATACACTGAAACTGGAGGGAAGCAGGTTCAGGGGAAATTTAAGGAAAACTTACTTCAGAGAAAGGGTAGTGGACAAGTGGAATAGCCTCTCGTCAGAGGTGGTAGAGGTTAAGACTGTAGAGCAATTTTTAACATGCTTCGGATAGGCATATGAATATCCTTACAAAGAATGAATGTTCAAAAAGGGTTGAGATTACCTAAAGGATAAAAATGGGGCAGACTAGATGGGCCAAGTGGTTCTTATCTGCCGATAAATTCTATGTTTCCCTACCAGGGGTTCAAGCTCCCTTCTCTCTATGTAAAGATATCTAAGTACTATGCAAACAGGCCTGCCTTGGCATCAGTAAGGAATACAGGTGAAACTCAGAAAATGTGAATATCGTGCAAAAGTTCATTTATTTCAGTAATTGAACTTAAAAGGTGAAACTAATATATTATATAAACTCATCACATGCAAAGTGAGATATTTCAAGCCTTTATTTGTTATAATTTTGATGATTGTGGTTTACAGCTCAAGAAAACCCCAAATCCAAAATCTCAGAAAATTAGAATATTACATAAAATCAATTAAAAAAAGGATTTTAAATACAGAAATGTCGGTCTTCTGAAAAGTATAATCATGCATATATACTCATTCGTTTTTTTGGGCCCCTTTTGAATGAATTACTGCCTCAATGCGACGTGGCATGGATTCTATCAGCCTGTGGCACTGCTGAAGTGTTATGGAAGACCAGGATGCTTCAATAGCGGCCTTCAACTCTTCTGCATTGTTCGGTCTCATGCATTGTTCGTGTCATGTCTCTCATCTTTCTCTTGGCAATGCCCCATAGATTCTCTTTTTTCTTTAGCCCAAGTAAGATACTTCTGACGTTGTTTGTTGTTCAGGAGCGGCTTGACAAGAGGAATATGACATTTGAAGCCCATGTCCAGGATCTGTCTGCGTGTGGTGGCTCTTGATGCACTAACTCCAGCCTCAGTCCACTCCTTGTGAAGCTCCCACACATTTTTGAATGGCCTTTCCTGACTTGAAAAAAAGAACTGGTCTGTTGCTCAGTGGTCCACATTTCTCTTTTCTGATGAGAGCAGATTTTTCTCATTTGGAAACCAAGATCCCAGAGTATGGAGGAAGAATGGAGAGGCACGCAATCAAAGATGCTTGCAGTCCAGTGTGAAGTTTCCACAGTCTGTTGATTTGGCGAGCCATGTCATCTGCTGGTGTTGGTCCACTGTGCTTTATTAAGTCCAAAGTCAATGCAGCCATCTACCAGGACATTTTAGAGCACTTCATGCTTCCTTCAGCAGACAAGCTTTATGGAGATGCTGACTTCATTTTCCAGCAGGACTTGGCACCTGCCCACACTGCCAAAAGTACCAAAACCTGGTCCAATGACCGTGGGATTACAGTGCTGGCTTGGCCAGCAAACACGCCTGACCTGAACCCCGTAGAGAATATATGGGACATTGGCAAGAGAAAGATGAGAGACATGAGACCGAACAATGCAGAAGAGCTGAAGGCCGCTATTGGAGCATCCTGGTCTTCCATAACACCTCAGCAGTGCCACAGGCTGATAGAATCCATGCCACGCCGCATTGAGGCAGTAATTCATTCAAAAGGGGCCCAAACCAAGTACTGAGTACATATGCATGATTATATTTTTCAGAGGGCCGACATTTCTGTATTTAAAATCCTTTTTTTATTGAGTTTATGTAATATTCTAATTTTTTAGGATTTTGGATTTGGGGTTTTCTTAAGCTGTAAGACACAATCATCAAAATTATAACAAATAAGGCTTGAAATATCTCACTTTGCATGTAATACACTTTGCATAATATATTAGTTTCACCTTTTAAGTTGAATTACTGAAATAAATTAATTTTTGCACGCTATTCTAATTTTCTGAGTTTCACCTGTACAACTGAGAAAAAAGGTGTTTGTGTGGCTATGGCTAAGGATACTAATTAGGCAAATTAAAGGGTTTCCTGGTAAGGTTCCTTACTTTAGGCTATATATCCACTGCCTTTTTTTTATTTTTGATAACTCATGTTTGGCCCCCAGCATGTGATCGCAGCCAGTTGCAGTTTTGCTAAAAACGCAAAACTGCAACAAAAGCTGAATGAGGGCCTAAGCCTTAAAAAGTGATAAAGTGGAGAGTGATAAAGTACCAGCCAATCAGTTTCCTAACTGCCATGCTACAGGATGTGATTAAGTTAGAAGCTGATTCGTTGGTACTTTATCTCTCTTTGGCCTGAAGCCTCGAAAAGTGATAAAGTGGAGAGTGATAAACTAGCAACCAATCAGCTCCTAACTGCCATTTTTCAAACAGGACCTGTGACATGGCAGTAAGGAGCTGATTGGCTGGCACGTTATCACTGTCCACTTTATCGCTTTTTAAGGCTTAATACATTTGGGCCTCAGTGTGCTCTGTGCTGCTCAGAGTATTACATATTTTTACTCTTGCTAGTCACCTCCACCTCACATTGGTAGACTGCGGCCTCTGGTTGGCAACCAGGCAGTGAAGCTGCAGAGAGCCCAATTCCATCCCCCATAATCCAGTCTGTCAGCAAAGTATACACAATAAATGTTACACAAGTACACCCCCAAACCCTACACACACTACTGTACCCTGACCCTGCACACACTACTGTACCATTACCCTCTTAGCCCTGCACACACTACTATATCTTTACCCTGCACAAACTACTTTACCCTTACCCCTCTACCACTGCACACACTCTAGTACCCTTACCCTGCATACACTCCTGTACCCTTACCATGCACACACTCTTGTGCCCTTAGTCTGCACACACAACTGTATCCTTACCCAGCACCAGGGGCGGATTGGGATCGAACACCAGCCCGGGAAATTTATGGAAGCAGCCCTAATGGGGGTGAGGGGCCTGTCACAAGGGCAGGGTCACTCCTCAGAGGTCCTGATTCTGAGATAGACACAGTCTCATGCTTCGCATTATGCCAATGTTTACCTGCGTATTTATGCATATGCTACTACAATGCCCTTCCCTGAATATACAAGAACTGATATGCCCACTTTCAGTGTCTACTGACGCTGCTGTCATGCCTTTAATCTACTTCTGATTTTATCGATTTTTCATTTTACAAACCCCTTTTTTTTAACCTTTTATGTTTCAAAGTACAATGAGTGGGAACACACACTACATACAGCACAAGACAGGGAGGGAGCACACACAAGTAGTGAAACACAGACACAGGGGACCAGTGCAGTGAAATCTGTCCCAGTGGCCAATCCGCCCCTGATTACATACATAGCCACCACATTATTACATGAATAGCACCACATTACACGTATAGCACCGCATTACACAAATAACACCACATAACACGAATAGCACCACATTACAGGTATAGAACTGCACTACACATATAGCACCGCATTATACGAATAGCACCACATTACACGTATAGCACCTCATGACACAAATAACACCACATTACATACGTAGCCACCGCATTACATACATAGACACCACATTACATATGTAGCCTCCGCATAACATAAATAGGCCCATCATCATGGACAGACATTGGGCAGCTATAGGGCTGAAGGACTTTGCATAACATATTGTCCCAGGGCTGGCTGTGAGTGCTGTCTGATCAGCTGGCATCCTGAGAACAAGGTAGGTCCTGCTCCTGTCCAGATCCCAAACCATACACTATGACCGGGGATGCCCTACCCCTTACACCATCATGATAATGCAAATAATGTAATTAAAAATAACCTCTCTGCCGGGTCCCCTTCAGTGCTCAGTCGCCTCTCTGGCCAGTTTAGTGAGAGTGCGGGAGCTTGGGTGGTGGCGGGTGTAGTGAACCTGGCTCCGACCATCGCTATGCTGCTGCTCCCGGGCCGGGCTCGTTGAAGAGACCTTTGGCCGGGGCCAGGATGCTGCTGGGCTGGTTAACTTTCTCCAGGTCCCCCGTTGGTAGAACAGCTTCACCACTTTTCAGTGCTAGCGGCACCTGGAGTGCCCGCTAGCCTAACTTCCGGATTGCATTCAAATGAACCACAAGTAATGGAAGGGTTGGTTCTATATTGGAGTGGGAGAAGGGACCTTCTGACGTATCTAGGGGAGGAGACCCGTCACCAGGGGGAGGAGCTACGGCCGAACAAGGTACCCGAAAACCACCCTCGCGGGTTCGCTTCGCTCGCCACGCTTCGGGCACGGTGGCTCGCTCCGCTCCGCTTCGCTCGCCACCTAATTACTAAAGGTAATAGTTGGTGGTGTGGATACTAGACCAACTGTACCGCTGGCGTAGCTCCTCCCCCTTGTGTCGTGGCTCCTCCCCCTGACAGAAAAGGTCCCTTAGGCCACTTGGATCTAGCCTCTACCGTAATGGAAGCAGTGTGAGCCAGCCCAGCCTGAGTGTGAATCGGCCTGGCTGAGGGGGGGGGGGGGGGGTATGGGACCGGCCCATTGGAATCTGTCATGGTGTCCTGGTGGGCCCCTGCCCAGCACACACTACTGTACCCTTACCCTGTACACACTCCTGTGCCCTTACCCTGCACACACTACTGTACCCTTACCCTGCACACACTACTGTACCCTTTACACCCTTACCCTGCAAACACTCATTCACCCTTACTCTGCACACACTCATGTACACTAACCCTACACACACTTCTGTACCCTAACCCTCTAACCCTGCACACGCTCCTGTACCCTCAACTTCTAACCCTGCACACATCCCTGTCCCCTTAACTCCTAACCTTGCACACACTACTGTATCTTTCTCCCCTAACCCTGCACACAGAGACAGAATAAACCTGGGGGGGGATGCAGTGAGGATACAGATGGACGGGATCCCAGTGCTCTAAATACCAATGCCGGAATCCCGCCCGCATCTGGAAAACCAACGTTGACATCCAGACAGAACTCGGAATCCTGGCGCGGGTGGTGGGGGGAGGGGGGGTATAGGATTAGCCGTCATAAGGAGGGTTAGGGTTCAGGGATGGGAAGGTTAGGGTTAGGTACCGGGCAGGGAGGGTAAAGATTAGGCATTTAGCTGGAGGGATTAGGGTTAGGCACCTAACTGCGAGGGTTAGATTTAGACAGCGGGGAAGGGAGGTTTAGGGTTAGACACCAAGCGGGGAAGGTTAGGGTTAGCCACCACTGGGGTGAGTTAGGGTTAGGCATCCAAAGGTGAGGGTTAGTGGGCTTATTGGGGGTCTGTTGGGATTCTGATGGATGGCATACTATTAAGGGTATACTGACCGCCGGCATCTCATCCATCGGCAAATCATACTGAACCCGGGTGGGGCACTTAAGACAGGGGAGCCCTGGGGAAGGGGTGTGTACTGTATATTAGAATGTGCATACCTCCCAACATGACCCATTCCAGGAGGGACAAAGTGGTCCTTACATGGACTTTCATCTTAATATATGATTGATGTTACTTGTATTGAATGATTTAATTGATAAGAAAGGTATTTCAACACCGGTGATTGCAATGATAAATTAAGGAGGAAGTCCAGGTAGAGAGCATTTTGTCCCTCCTGGAACAAGTCATGTTGCGAAGTATGAATTGTGGGCCTAATTCAGACCTGATCACAGCAGCGAATTTGTTAGCTAATGTGAAAAACCATGCGCACTGCAGGTGGGGCAGATATAACATGTGCAGAGAGAGTTAGATTTGGGCGGGTTATATTGTTTCTGTGCAGGGTAAATACTGGCTGCTTTATTTTTACACTACAATTTAGATTTCAGTTTGAACACGCCCCACCCAAATCTAAAGCTTTGTTCCGCTCGCCCCCCTGTTGGCATTCTGATGGTCGGGCTTCCAGCGTCGGTATTTTAAATGCCTGGATCACGTACCCAACCACTCTGTACTACTTACACACTGGGGCAGGACTCAGGATTATCCTCAGGTTACATGGGATCCAGACACCCATACAGGGAGGAGAAGCTGGGTTCCCTGGGTTACTTACAGCTCTCTCCCCCTCCTATGTATCCTCTGGTTGGGAAGCTCCATTGGTAGTTTATGAAACTTGATACTCCCGTGTCTCTGCCTGCACTGTGTACTGTCCTGCTCACATTCTGGCTGCCTGGTTCTACTATTGCACAAGAGGGAAAGCTAGTGATGTCAGTGTGCTCTGGCCAGGGGGCCCTCTACAGTATGCCAGATTCAGTATGAAATCCTGACTGTCGGGATCCCAGCGGTCAGTTTACCAACTTTGGAACCCTAAAAGTAGAAATCCCGATCTTGCTGCGCTCGCCACATTCGGGCTTGCTAAACTATTATATTCCCCCTTGAGTGGTGGCCTGGACCACCACCCTAGAGGGAATACTGGGCGGCTGTTGGGATTTCAACTGCCGGCATTTTCTCTGCTGTCGTGATTCCGGTGTCATTATTTCGACCGCCGGGATCCCATTGTTCAAGAAATTAACTGCATCCCAGTATGCACTGTGCCCCCACCTTAATCTGGCTATGCCTGCACACACTACTGAATCTGGCTATGCCTGCACACACTGCTGTACCCTTACCACCCTAACCCTGCACCCAAAACTATGTCCCTGCACACACTTTACCCTTAACACCTATCCCTGCACACTCAACTGTAACCTTACCCTGCAAACACTACTATACCCCTTATCACATAGTTTACAACCAATAGAGATGAGCGGGTTAGGTTCTCAGAGAACTGAACATTACATTCCAAGCCAGAATCCGAGTCCCGCCAGACTCAGATCCCAGAGTGAGGCAAAATGTCATCATCCCACTGTCGGATTCTTGCGGGTTTTGGAATCCATATAAACAGGCGCGCAACACCGTCATTTTCACTCTGGACTTGGAGAGTGAGGGAGACAGACCTCTGTCTCTATCTGTGGGTGATAGTGTCGGGTGAGGTCATTGTGTGCTCTCTAGGGGTGCTGTTCCTGTCACTGGTGTCCCTGTGCTGTCAGGGGTGCTGTCCTCAGTGTCACTGGTGTTTCATGTGCTGTTAGGGGTGCTGCTGTTGTACATGTTGTTGCTGTCTTGGCTGTCACTGTGTTGTACAGGGGGCAGTGGCACTGTCCTCTTGTATGCAGTGAAAATACAGGGGTGCTGGCTGTAAAATATAGGGGTCCAGTGAAAATAAATATACACCAGCCCTGTCTTGTATGCTGTAAAAATACAGGGGTTCTGCTGTTAAAATAAAAGTACACTGGTCCTGTATGCTGTAAAAATACAGGGATGCTACTGTTAAAATAAAAGTACCCTGGTCCTGTATGATGTAAAAATACAGGGGTGCTGCTGTTCAAATAAAATTACACTGGTCCTGTAAGCTGTAAAAATAGAGGGGTGCTTCTGTTAAAATAAAATTACACTGGCCCTGTCTTGTATGCTGTAAAAATACAGGAATGCTACTGTTAAAATAAAAGTACACTGGTCCTGTATGCTGTAAAAATACAGGGGTGCTGCTGTTAAAATAAAAGTACACTGACCCTGTCTTGTATGCTGTAAAAATACAGGGGTACTGTTGTTAAAATAAAAGTACACTGGTCCTGTATGCTGTAAAAATACAGGGGCACTGTTGTTAAAATAAAAGTACACTGGTCCTGTATGCTGTAAAAATACAGGGACGCTGTTGTTAAAATAAAAGTACACTGGTCCTGTATGCTGTAAAAATACAGGGGTGCAGTTAACATAAAAGTACACTTGTCCTGTATGCTGTAAAAATACAGGGGTGCTGTTGTTAAAACAAAAATACACTGGCCCTGTCTTGTATGCTGTAAAAAATGCAGGGGTGCTGTTCCTAAAATAAAATTTAACTGGTCCTGTATGCTGTAAAAATACAGGGGCACTGTTGTTAAATTAAAAGTACACTGGGCCTGTATGCTGTAAAAATACAGGGGCACTGTTGTTAAAATAAAAATACACTGGTCCTGTATGCTCTAAAAATACAGGGACACTGTTAAAATAAAAGCACACTGGTCCTGTATGTTGTAAAAATACAGGGGTGCTGCTGTTAAAATAAAAGTACACTGACCCTGTCTTGTATGCTGTAAAAATACAGGGGTACTGTTGTTAAAATAAAAGTACACTGGTCCTGTATGCTGTAAAAATACAGGGGTGCAGTTAAAATAAAAGTACACTTGTCCTGTATGCTGTAAAAATACAGGGTGCTGTTGTTAAAACAAAAGTACACTGGCCCTGTCTTGTATGCTGTAAAAAATACAGGGGTGCTGTTCTTAAAATAAAATTTCACTGGTCCTGTATGCTGTAAAAATACAGGGCACTGTTGTTAAAATAAAAGTACACTGGGCCTGTATGCTGTAAAAAATACAGGGGCACTGTTGTTAAAATAAAAATACACTGGTCCTGTATGCTGTAAAAATACAGGGACACTGTTAAAATAAAAGCACACTGGTCCTGTATGTTGTAAAAATACAGGGGTGCTGTTGTTAAAATGAAAGTACACTGGTCCTGTATGCTGTAAAAACACAGGGTTGCTGTTGGTAAAATAAAAGTACACTGGTCCTGTATGCTGTAAAAATACAGGGGTGCTGTGAAAATAAAGGGGTACTGTTCTGTGTGCTGTAATAATAAAGGGATGCTGTCCTGTGAAATGGAGAACAAAAATTTGGAGGAAAAAATAGTGGAAGATCAGGAACCACTTCCAGTTCCAAGTACTAGTGCTGAAGCTGCTGAAGCCACCAGTCATGACATCGACGATGCAATTCCATCAACGTCGTCTGCTGAGGCCGATGCCCAATGTCATAGAGGGCATGTAAAATCCAAGAAGCAAAAATTAATAATCAGAAAAAAAGAAATCTGATGAGAAACGTAAAAAATTGGCAATATGCCATTCACGACACGAAGTGGCAAGGAAAGGCTAAGGCTTTGGCCTATGTTCATGACTGGTGGTTCAGCTTCTCATGAGGATGGAAGCCCTCCTCGCTCTCGAAAAATAAAAAAATGAAGCTTGTTAAAGCACTGTAAAAAACAACTGTACGTTTAGAGATATCACAAATCCCCAAGGAGAGTCCAAGTGTGTCCGCGGTTGCGATGTCTAGGCCTGACCTTCCCAAGACTGCATGGAAAGAGGAGGCTTCTACCACCATTTGCACGCCCCCTGCAAGTGCTGGGAGAAGAACCGCCAGTCCAGTTGCTGATATTGAATTTGAGGATGTCACTCTAGAAGTACACCAGGATCAGGAGGATATTGGTGTAGCTGGCACTGAGAAGAAAGTTGACAATGAGGATTCTGATGGTGATGTGGTTTGTTTGAATAAGGCACCAGTGGAGACAGTTGTTGTCCATGGGATGAAAAAGCCCATTGTCATGCCTGGGCAAAATACCAAAAAAGCTACCTCTTCGGCGTGGAATTATTTCTCCATAAATCCAGACAACAGGTGTCAAGCTGTGTGTTGCCTTTGTCAGTCCATAATAAGTAGGGGTAAGGACATTAACCATCTAGGAACATCCTCCCTTATATGTCACCTGCAGCACATTCATCATAAATCATTGTCAAGTTCAGAAACTTTGGGTAAGAGCGTAAGCAGTCCACTGACACCTAAATATCTTCTTCCTATTGTACCCAAGCTCCTGCAAGCCACACCACCAATTCCCTCAACGTCAATTTCCTCCTCGGTCAGGAACGTAAGTAGTCCTGCAGGCCATGTCACTGGCATGACTGACGAGTCCTCTCCTATCCGGGATTCCTCCAGTAGATCCTTTAGTGGTACACCTACTGCTGCTGCCGCTGCTATTGTTGCTGCTGGGAGTCGATCGTCATCGCAGAGAGGAGGTCGGTCGACCACTTGTACTACTTGGACTTCAAGTGACTGTCCAACAGTCCTTTGCGAGGAAGATGAAATATGACAGCAGTCACCCTGTTGCAAAGCGGTTTACTGAGGCCATAACAACTATGCTGGTGTTAGATGTGCGTCTGGTATTCGCCATTAGTGCAGTGGGATTTAGACAGTTGATGGACATACTGTGTCCCCGGTACCAAATCCCGTCTAGATTCCACTTCACTAGGCAAGTGATTCCCGGACTGTACAGGGACATTAAGAAAAGTGTCCTCAGTGTCCTGAAAAATGCGGTTGTACCCACTGTCCAACTAACCACGGACATGTGGACAAGTGGAGGAAGGCAAACTAAGGCCAGCAACAGCAGCGGCACCAGTAGCAGCATCTCATAAACGCCAACTCATTCCTAGGCAGGCTACACTGTGTTTCACTGTTTTCCGTAAGAGACAACCTCTCACAGAAACTGAGGGACATCGTCGCACCATGGCTTACCCCACTTAGACTCTCCTGGGTATTTGTGATATCTGACAATGCCAAAAATATTGTGCGTGCATTACATCTGTGCACATTCTAGCACGTCCCATGTTTTGCACATACAATTAATTTGGTGGTGCAGAATTATTTTTAAAAATGACAGGAGATGCTGTCGGTGGCCCGAAAAATTGCGGGCCACTTCCGACATTCAGCGGCTGCGTGCCGAAGACTGGAGCACCAGCAAACACTCCAGAACCTGTCCTGCCATCACCTGAAGCAAGAGGTGGTAACAAGGTGGAATTCAGCACTCTATATGCTTCAGAGGATGGAGGAGCAGCAAAAGGCCATTCAAGCCTATACATCCACCTATGATATAGGCAAAGGAGGGGGAATGCACCTGACTCAAGCACAGTGGAGAATGAGAATGATTTTCGTGTTGTGCAAGGTTCTCCAACCCTTTGAACTTGCCACACGTGAAGTCAGTTCAGACACTGCCAGCTTGAGTCAGGTCATTCCCCTCATCAGGGTTTTGCAGAAGCAGCTGGAGAAATTGAAGGAGGAGCTAAGACGGAGCTATTCCGCTAAGTATGTGGGACTTGTGGATGGAGCCCTTCATTCGCTTTGCCAGGATTCACGGATGGTCAATCTGTTGAAATCAGAGCACTACATTTTGGCCACCGTGTTTGATCCTAGGTTTAAAGCCTACGTTGTATCTCTCTTTCTGGCGGACACAAGTCTGTAGAGGTGCAAAGACCTGCTGGTGAAAAAATTGTCAACTCAAGCGGATTTGACCTGTCAACAGCTCCTCCTTCATTTTCTCCTGCAACTGGGGCTGCAAGGAAAAGTATAACATTTCCTAGCCCACCCGCTGGCGGTGATGCAGGGCAGTCAGGAGCAAGTATTGACATCTGGTGTGGACTGAAGGAGCTGCCAACAATTACTGACATGTCTACTGTCACTAGATACTGTATGATGCTGTCACCATTGAAAGAATGGTGGAGGATTATATCGGTGACAGTATCCAAGTAGGCATGTCAGACAGTCCGTATGTATACTGGCAGGAAAAAGAGGCAATTTGGAGGCCCTTGCACAAACTGGCTTTATTTTACCTAAGTTGTCCCCTCTCCAGTGTGTACTCTGAAAGAGTGTTTAGTGCGGCTGGTCAGGGGCGTATCTACCCATTGGCCAGGATGGCACTTGCCAGGGGCGCCAGGCAAGGAGGGGGCACCACCTGGTGGTGCCACCCACGGCCAAAGGGTAGAAAAGTAGTACTGTCAGACTGTACCTGGTGAGAGTCTGTTACTGCTGGAGCGGCACCGGTGTCCGGCAGCACCGCACTTGTAATCAGACTCAAAATAAACTACAGCTCACAGCAGCCCTTGTTGCTGGGAGCTCCCAACAGCGAGGGAGCCGCACCGGCAGTAACAGACTCTCACCAGGTACACAGCAATTGTTATATAGCACAGTGCAATAGATCTATTTGTTGTTGAAGATAATGAAAAAGTGTCAGTGTTTGGGAGAAGGGACTCTAGTACTTGGAAAACTACATGATTTTCATGCATGTTAGATGTAAGTATGTAGTAAGTAAGAGAAAACTTTAACTTGTTGAGTGTAATAAAGAAAATAAACATCTTACCTATTTCAACTAGGCCAGGTTCAAGGAAATGTATATCAGTTAATTGTATAATTGATCATTTTATCTTGGAAATGATGGCACTCTGATTTTTTTATAACAGGAAGTACTTCTAACATCCAACTAATGGTGTTTGGTTAATGGCTGGGTCCATTTGAGGCTCATCTCACAGCATCTGGGATGCCGGCGTTTGGCATCCCAGAGGTCGGAAAGCTGACGCCAGCATCCCGAAACTGCTCGGAATGCTGATGCTGTCATCCCAACATAGATAGCGATGCAGAATGCCAAAATTCGAATCGAGTTGGTACCAAAGTCTCCACTGGCAAGCCACGTGGGAGGGTTAGGGTTAGGCTGCAAGAGTGGGAGGGTTAGAGTTAGGCTGCAGGGAGGGAAATTAGGAAGGGTGGGTTAGGCACCACTGTAGAGGCTGGGGAGCGGGTTAGGGTCAGGCTGTGGGAAAGGTGGGTTAGGAGTAGGGGGGAGGGATGGTGTAACGTGAATATGAGACACTACTGTGTGGTGTAATGTGAATGAGGGACATTACTGTGTGGGATCATTTGAATTGGGGATACAATTGTGTCCACGCCCTTCCCCCACAAGACCATGCCCCATTTCCAATACTCACACCTTATATGTGTGTAGGGGGGGGGGGGGGTGCCAGCCCCTTACTATGCCAGAGGCGCTCGGACCCCTAGATACACCCCTGCGGCTGGTAACATTGTCTGCGATCGGCGTATGAGGTTACTTCCACAAAATGTGAAGAAGATGATGTTCATCAAAATTAATTATAAATTCCTTCAGGAAGACTTTTACCAGCAATTGCCTCCAGAAAGTACACAGGGACCTGTGATGGTGGATTCCAGTGGGGACGAATAAACACTCTGTGAGGATGTACACACTGAAAGGGATGAGGAATCGGAGGATGAGGATGAGGACAACATTTTGCCACTGTAGAGCCAGTTTGTGCAAGGAGAGATTAATTGCTTCTTTTTTTGGTGGGGGCCCAAACAAACCAGTAATTTCAGCCACAGTCGTGTGGCAGACCCTGTCGCTGAAATGATTAGTTTGTTAAAGTGTGCATGTCCTCTTTATACAACATAAGGGTGGGTGGGAAGGCCCAAGGACATTTCCATCTTGTACCTCTTGTTTTTCTTTGCATTATGTTCTCTTTGGGACCTAGTTTTAAAAAATGCCATCCTGACTGCCACTGCAGTGCCATTAGCTTAGTCATCAAGCGACCTCTGTGCAACCTTTTGGCCTAAACACAATATTGTGAGGTGTTCAGAATAGACTGGAAATGAGTGGAAATTAATGTTATTGGGGTTAATAATACCGTAGGATCAAAATTACCCCCAAATTCTGTAATTTTAGCTGTTTTTATGTTTTTTTCAAAAAACATCCAGATCCAAAACCCAAAAGGGTGGTTTTGGAAAAACCAATCCAGATCCAAAACACGAATGGAGATCCAGATCCAAAACCAAAACACAAAACCCGAAAAGTGTCCGCCGTACATCTCTAATTGCACATTATATTTCAAAATATGAAACATTGTAAAGAGACATGTCAAAAGGACATATTTATAGGAGGGTACAAATTCATAGTTTGCAAGTGGGCACCGAACATACTAGCACTGGCCCTGCCAGTAACAGTGCATGACATGTTCTGCAGAGCAGGAAGAGAGGTGAAAAAGGATCAGTGCTGCAGCTGCTGGATCAGCTCTACTGCTGCACATCACCGTGACCTGTAACCTCTGACCCCTGCGCACATGCCACTCCATCCTCTGGCCACTCACCGGGACCCACAAGCAGATACCGTGGAATCCTTGTACGTCAAGGGTGCAGGGTAGCCTGCTTAAAGTTCTGGCCTCAAGCTGCAGGGACCTGGATCAGTTAAAAACCAGCCAAGCATCTGCTGCTGGGAGCTATGTAAGCGCCGGGGGAAACTGACACTGTTTCCGGGTGTGAAGGGAAGGAGGGGGGTCTGTACAAGCTGTTGGGTGGGGGGCAGTTGTCTTTGTAAATTGTAACCTGGTCCTGGGTGGAAGTGTCTGCGCAGGCTGTCCCAGGGTTATGGGGTGTGGAGTTTAGCATACACTGACTGACTGATTTGGGAAGGGGGGAGATTTGGCATACAGTGACTGACTGGGAGGGATTGTTGGATGAAGGGGGCCCTAAATCCGTGCCTTGCTTAGGGCTCTATGAGATCTAAATCTGCCTCTGTGGTTACTCATTCAACCAATGAACCAAATTGAATTGATAAGTGGGTTAAATTATGCTAGACATAATCAGGATTGATTAATGGCAGCCCTGGTGAATCTAAGCATCAATTAAATAGAACATTTCCAGCAATGTGAAATTGGATAAAAGGTGGGCCTCGTACCACAAGTTCCAGTCTACTAGTTAGGTAGACTATAAACGTTTATATAGGAAGCGGGCACACCCAGATGTCGCTGTCACTCCTTAAAACTTCTTCTGTTGTATATTCTTATGCTCAATAAAGTTGTATATGTGGAGAAAACAGAAAACTTTCCATAGTATAATACCGTTTATTTTTACACCACAAAATTCATCAAACAAATGCTGGGGGAATAAATATGGTCTCACCCTTCAGAATGGTCTAGACATGGATAATCTAACATCCTAAATGTCCTCATTGGTATATCCCTCCTACAGATCTCTCTCAATTCCTGACCGCCGTCCGGAAATGTTCATATTTTGATTGCTGGAAGTGTGTCACTGGCCGCTATCCGCATGGTTGTGTCTATGTTATCTTCGTGCTAAGGACCTGGACATGACAAAACGAGAGGGCAGGAGAGAACTTCCGCCCTTACAGCTCCTAAATGTCTGCTTCGTTCTCCGTTCGTTTCGGGGGTTTGTTTGTTTTCTGTGCAGTATTGGACCCTCGCGGGCTCGCTTCGCTCGCCACGCATCGGGCTCGGTGTCTCGCTTCGCTCACCACACTTTACTATTCCAAATAGATTGTGACATGGACCCAAGGGATTATGGGAAAGGTCCTTAGCACAAAGAGAAACTAGACGCTACCCTATCCGCATCCTCGCTGCCGGAATACCATCATCACAGACGCCCTGGAAGGATGGTCCTGGACTTTCACCGGAAGTAGTCATCCGTGTCCCAAAATCCTTCACGGTGGTGGTACACGATGTCCCGGAAGTGCAGTTTCCGTTCTAAATATTTGTATAGAGGTTCACTCCAGCCGGAAGTGTCAGTGACGGCAATTGTACTCTAACTGAGGAGGCGGCCATTTTTTATTAGACTCTTATCAATCACAGTTATTCCACGGTCATATTGTTGAAGTTTTACACCATGTGGAAAAAGATATAATAAAACTCGGGATAAATAGTCACATAAAACAATGATAAAATGAATAACGTATTCATAGGAGAAGTAAATTAATAGAATAGAGTAAAAATTAAATCACTGACACTTCTGGCTGGAGTGAACCTCTATGATGACTTCCGGCCGTTGATAGCGGCCGTTGATGCACTTCCAGCAATTGAAATATGACCATTTCCGGTCGGCGTTCAGGAATTGAGAGAGAATTACCAGAGTTGAGATCTGTAGGAGGGATATACCAATGAGGACATTTAGAATGTTAGATGTTAGACGATCCATGTCTGGAAATAGGTTTACCCTACCATCAATTGATGGGGGTATAAATATAGGGATAGGACACTCTCCTACTTATGCCTTGAAAAAGACACCATTTTGTGTTTAAACGCTTCGGCAAGGAGGTGCTTTTTGACAGAGGGACCTGGTGGAGGACTACCATTCGGATTGACAGCTGGTTCTGGGGACGCCTGGTTTTCCACTTAAGATCTTGCTGTATATGTCTACTTGTTTGTGTAGACCATTCTGAAGAGTGAGAGACCATCTTTATTACCCCTGCATTTGTTTGATGTATTTTGTGGTGTGAAAATAAATGGTATTATACTATGGAAAGTTTTCAGTTTTCTCCACATATACAACTTTATTGAGGATAAGAATATACCACAGGAGAAGTTTTAAGGAGTGACAGCGACATCGGGGTGTGCCAGCTTCTTTATAAATGTTTATAGTCTACCTAACTAGTAGACTGGAACTTGTGGTACGAGGCTCACCTTGTCTTATCAATTTTAATTCTTAATTTAAAAAAAAACTGGAACATACTACACAGTTTGTCTTTGTGTTTTGTTTTCTATTTTCCATATGAACGCCCATGGACCCGTTTGGTGATCTGTGAATAGTTCGAAGTTGCTCAAGTGTAAGGTGACACGTTTTTTCGATTTCGGTTCTAGGAGCTGCCTTTGGCGCACTTTATTTTATATATCTTCTATACAAGCTGCATAGTGGTCCTGATTCAGGTTTATAAGCAAAGCAAAAAAGCACACAACTGGGGAAGACTATGTTGCAGTGCAGGTGGGGCAGATGTAACGTGCAGAAAGATTTAGATTAGTGATGTGCACCGGAAATTTTTTGTGTTTTGTGTTTTGGTTTTGGATTCGGTTCCGCGGCCGTGTTTTGGATTCGGACGCGTTTTGGCAAAACCTCCCTGAAAATTTTTTGTCGGATTCGGGTGTGTTTTGGATTCGGGTGTTTTTTTTACAAAAACCCCTCAAAAACAGCTTAAATCATAGAATTTGGGGGTCATGTTGAACCCACAGTATTATTAACCTCAATAACCATAATTTCCACTCATTTCCAGTCTATTCTGAACACCTCACACCTCACAATATTATTTTTAGTCCTAAAATTTGCACCGAGGTCGCTGGATGGCTAAGCTAAGTGACCCAAGTGGCCGACACAAACACCTGGCCCATCTAGGAGTGGCACTGCAGTGTCAGACAGGATGGCACTTAAAAAAATAGTCCCCAAACAGCACATGATGCAAAGAAAAAAAGAGGTTCACCAAGGTCGCTGGATGGGTAAGCTAAGTGACCCAAGTGGCCGACACAAACACCTGGCCCATCTAGGAGTGGCACTGCAGTGTCAGACAGGATGGCACTTAAAAAAATAGTCCCCAAACAGCACATGATGCAAAGAAAAAAAGAGGTGACCCAAGGTCGCTGGATGGCTAAGCTGAGCGACCCAAGTGGCCGACACAAACACCTGGCCCATCTAGGAGTGGCACTGCAGTTTTCTAGCGAGAGGATGAGTGCTTCCATCCTCATGTGAATCTGAACCACTAGCCATGAACATAGGCCAGGGCCTCAGCCGTTCCTTGCCACTCCGTGTCGTAAATGACATATTGGCAAATTTACGCTTCTCATCAGACACTTTTAATTTTGATTTTTGGGTCATTTTACTGAACTTTTGTAGTATACTTGACAATACAGAGGTAGAGCAGTGGACTACTGTACCGTACTGCTATATATATACTGGTGGTCACAGCAACATTCTGTACTGTCCCCTGTGCCGGAGAGTGGAGAGCGGCTCCCTGCTTGCGCCGCAGACGGACTGTGCCACTAACGAATCCCGCCGCGGACAGATGTCTCACCCGTGCACAGGGTGATATAGAGCGGCTTGACACAAATACCTACGGTGCAGCGAGGACAAGTCCACATAGACCAGGGATGGGAAACCTTTGGCCCTCCAGCTGTGTTTGAACTACACATCCCAGCATGCCCTGCAAATGTTTTAGCATGGCCAAATAGCAAAACTTTAGAAAGGCATGCTGGTATGTGTAGTTCAACAACAGCTGCAGTGCCAAAGGTTCCCCACCCCTGACATAGACTGTGAGTAAAAGTTAACATATAACTCCATATTCCTGCATCGCTCATATATTCAGTGGACTTTAAGCTGATGAACTTTTTCCAGCTGGAATTGAACTTATAGTAATTGAGGACAAATATGCACGGCCGTGTTAGAATCTTTGTGCTTCTATTGTGGGTGAGTATTCAAACAAAGATAAAACCAAACAGAGAACTATTTCTTATTCAAGGCTTTGCGACTGCCTTCCAAGTGCTTGAAATTAGTGTATATTATTACATATTTTAGAGGTTTTAGAAACCTCAGTTTTGTACGACTAATGGGGGTCATTCCGAGTTGTTCGCTCGCAAGCTGCTTTTAGCAGCATTGCACACGCTAAGCCGCCGCCTACTGGGAGTGAATCTTAGCTTATCAAAATTGCGAACGAAAGATTAGCAGAATTGCGAAAATACATCTCTGTGCAGTTTCTGAGTAGCTCGAGACTTACTCGGCATCTGCGATCAGTTCAGTGCTTGTCGTACCTGGTTTGACGTCACAAACACACCCAGCGTTCGCCCAGACACTCCTCCGTTTCTCCAGCCACTCCCGCGTTTTTCCCAGAAATGGTAGCGTTTTTTCACACACTCCCATAAAACGGCCAGTTTCCGCCCAGAAACACCCACTTCCTGTCAATCACATTACGATCAGCAGAACGAAGAAAAAACCGTGAGTAAAATTCCTAACTGCATAGCAAATTTACTTGGCGCAGTCGCACTGCGGACATTGCGCATGCGCACTAAGCGGAAAATCGCTGCGATGCAAAAAAATTAACCGAGCGAACAACTCGGAATGACCCCCAATATTCTGTGGTCTTTGTTATATGTTTTTAGTTTGTCTAATAAATTGTTTTATTAATTTTTGTGTACATCATTGGCATTGTAATCCTTTACATTTGCTTTGTTGTTTGAGGAGGCTGGCTACCCCCTCACCAGGTGGCAGCTAATCCCAGGGTGTACACACACACAGTTCTGCCCAGCGCCATCAAAACCTTCTTTTTCCCTTTGCATGGATGGATAGTGGATGGATAGTATACTTGACGACACAGAGGTAGGTAGAGCAGTGGCCTACTGTACCGTACTGCTGTATATTATATACTATATATTATATACTGGTGGTCAGCAAAATTCTGCACTGTCCTCCTACTATATATACTGCGCACAACTAAAATGCACCACAGGTATGGATGGATAGTATACTTGACGACACAGAGGTAGGTAGAGCAGTGGACTACTGTACCGTACTGCTATATATATACTGGTGGTCACAGCAACATTCTGCACTGTCCCCTCCTACTATATACTGCGCACAACTAAAATGCAGCACAGGTATGGATGGATAGTATACTTGACGACACAGAGGTAGGTAGAGCAGTGGACTACTGTACCGTACTGCTATATATTATATACTGGTGGCAGGGCCGAAACTAGGATTTTTGTCACCCGGGCAAGGTAGTCATTTGACACCTACCCCCAAAAAAAAAATATTTTTTTTTACAATAAATAAATGAAAAAATAAAAAATAAACATTTTAAAATAAATAAATAAATGAATAAAAATATTATTTATATATATATATATATATATATATATATATATACATATATATATATCTCTTTCAGAACTTTTTTACCTGAAAAATTGCCTTTTCTAACATAAATTTCATATCCAGGAAAAAGTGTCCCCATTTTACACAGTACGACAGGCAAGTGTCCCCATTTTACACATTGCGGCAGACAGGTGACCCCATTTTACACATTGCGGCAGACAGGTGTCCCCATTTTACACATTGCGGCAGGAAAAAGTGTCCCCATTTTACACATTGCGGCAGGCACGTGTCCCCATTTTACACATTGCGGCAGACACGTGTCCCCATTTTACACAGTACGACAGGCAAGTGTCCCCATTTTACACATTGCGGCAGACAGGTGACCCCATTTTACACATTGCGGCAGACAGGTGTCCCCATTTTACACATTGCGGCAGGAAAAAGTGTCCCCATTTTACACATTGCGGCAGACACGTGTCCCCATTTTACACAGTACGACAGGCAAGTGTCCCCATTTTACACATTGCGGCAGACAGGTGACCCCATTTTACACATTGCGGCAGACAGGTGTCCCCATTTTACACATTGCGGCAGGCACGTGTCCCCATTTTACACAGTACGACAGGCAAGTGTCCCCATTTTACACATTGCGGCAGGAAAAAGTGTCCCCATTTTACACATTGCGGCAGGCACGTGTCCCCATTTTACACGGTACGACAGGCAAGTGTCCCCATTTTACACATTGCGGCAGGAAAAAGTGTCCCCATTTTACACATTGCGGCAGGAAAAAGTGTCCCCATTTTACACATTGCAGTAGGAAAAAGTGTCCCCATTTTACACATTGCGGCAGGAAAAAGTGTCCCCATCTTACACATTGCGGCAGACAGGTGACCCCATTTTACACATTGCGGCAGACAGGTGTCCCCATTTTACACATTGCGGCAGGAAAAAGTGTCCCCATTTTACACATTGCGGCAGGCACGTGTCCCCATTTTACACAGTACGACAGGCAAGTGTCCCCATTTTACACATTGCGGCAGGAAAAAGTGTCCCCATTTTACACATTGCGGCAGGAAAAAGTGTCCCCATTTTACACATTGCGGCAGGAAAAAGTGTCCCCATTTTACACATTGCGGCAGGAAAAAGTGTCCCCATCTTACACATTGCGGCAGACAGGTCCCCATTTTACACATTCCGGCAGGTGGTGGGGAGAGGGAGGGAGAGAGAGAGAGAGAGGGAGGGAGAGGGGCTGACTTACATTTGAAGCGGTTCTCGCCGCTCTTCAGCCGCCTCTCCCTCCTCGTCTGCGCGGCTCCCCCTTCTCCCTCCTCCCGAGTGCCCAGCTGGGGGGGCGGGGTTTCGTGGAATGACGCGTTTGCGTCGTGACGTCACGACGCAATCGCGTCATTCCACGAAACCCCGCCCCCTCGAGCTGGGCACTCGGGAGGAGGGAGAAGGGGGTTTCAAAGTACAAAGAAGTGCCGCGGCGGGCGCCCCGTGCGGTTGCACGGCTCGCCCGCCTCAAGAAATGGCACTGGCGCATAGGGAGAGGGTGTTAGGGGGTCTCGGTGCCCCCTCCAATCCGGCGCCCAGGTCGCCTGCCCCCCTAGCCCCCCCCCCCCCCTAGTTTCGGCCCTGCTGGTGGTCAGCAAAATTCTGCACTGTCCTCCTACTATATATACTACGCACAACTAAAATGCACCACAGGTATGGATGGATAGTATACTTGACGACACAGAGGTAGGTAGAGCAGTGGCCTACTGTACCGTACTGCTATATATTATATACTGGTGGTCAGCAAAATTCTGCACTGTCCTCTTACTATATATACTGCGCACAACTAAAATGCACCATAGGTATGGATGGATAGTATACTTGACGACACAGAGGTAGGTAGAGCAGTGGCCTACTGTACCGTACTGCTATATATTATATACTGGTGGTCAGCAAAATTCTGCACTGTCCTCCTACTATATATACTGCGCACAACTAAAATGCACCACAGGTATGGATGGATAGTATACTTGATGACACAGAGGTAGGTAGAGCAGTGGCCTACTGTACCGTACTGCTATATATTATATACTGGTGGTCAGCAAAATTCTGCACTGTCCTCCTACTATATATACTGCGCACAACTAAAATGCACCACAGGTATGGATGGATAGTATACTTGACGACACAGAGGTAGGTAGAGCAGTGGACTACTGTACCGTACTGCTATATATATACTGGTGGTCACAGCAACATTCTGCACTGTCCCCTCCTACTATATACTGCACACAACTAAAATGCAGCACAGGTATGGATGGATAGTATACTTGACGACACAGAGGTAGGTAGAGCAGTGGACTACTGTACCGTACTGCTATATATTATATACTGGTGGTCAGCAAAATTCTGCACTGTCCTCCTACTATATATACTACGCACAACTAAAATGCACCACAGGTATGGATGGCTAGTATACTTGATGACACAGAGGTAGGTAGAGCAGTGGCCTACTGTACCGTACTGCTATATATTATATACTGGTGGTCAGCAAAATTCTGCACTGTCCTCCTACTATATATACTGCGCACAACTAAAATGCACCACAGGTATGGATGGATAGTATACTTGACGACACAGAGGTAGGTAGAGCAGTGGCCTACTGTACCGTACTGCTATATATTATATACTGGTGGTCAGCAAAATTCTGCACTGTCCTCCTACTATATATACTGCGCACAACTAAAATGCACCACAGGTATGGATGGATAGTATACTTGACGACACAGAGGTAGGTAGAGCAGTGGACTACTGTACCATACTGCTATATATTATATACTGGTGGTCAGCAAAATTCTGCACTGTCCTCCTACTATATATACTGCGCACAACTAATATGCACCACAGGTATGGATGGATAGTATACTTGATGACACAGAGGTAGGTAGAGCAGTGGACTACTGTACCGTACTGCTATATATATATATACTGGTGGTCACAGCAACATTCTGCACTGTCCCCTCCTATTATATACTGCGCACAACTAAAATGCAGCACAGGTATGGATGGATAGCAGGGCCGGCGCTAAGGTGTTAGGCGCCCCCCTGCAAAATATAAATTTGCGCCCTCTCTCCTCCAAGGCATACACCGAGTGACAGAGGGGCATACATGGTGACAGTGGCAGATCTATACGGGGTGACAGGGACATACACAGGGTGAGTGGCAGATATACATGGGGTGACAGGGATATACACAGGGTGACAGTGGCAGATATACACGGGGTGACAGAGACCTAAACAGGGTGACAGTGGCAGATATACACGGGGTGAAAGGGACATACACAGGGTGACAGTGGCAGATATACACAGGGTGAAAGGGACATACATGGGGTGACTGTAGCACATATACACGGGGTGACAGGGACATACACAGGGTGACAGTAGCACATATACACGGGATGACAGGGACATACACAGGGTGACAGAGGGGCATAGACAGGGTGACAGTGGCACATATACATGGGGTGACAGGGATATATACAGGGTGACAGAGGGGCATAGATAGGGTGACAGTGGGTTATGCACTCGGGGTGACAGGGAGACATATTCACAGAACATAGGACAGTGGGTCATGCACAGAGTGGCAATGCTGTGTCAATCCTCCTCCCCCACTGTACCCCAAATGAGATCATACAGTATGCCCCACTATGCCCACAGCTTAATATAATACAACAGCTTAATTCTTACGTTCTTCACTGTATTTCTCCTTTCAACTTTTTCCTCTGATCTTCTACTGTACTTTTTTCCGTGCCATGCAGCTCCTCTTGCACAGTGGCTCCTCATCATCTGTGCAGCAGCTGGGTACAGAACAGCTACAGAGGGAGGAAAGGGAGGGAGGAAAGCCGGGCAGACAGTCCCAGGCCAGCGCACGCAGAGTAGCTGATGGCGTCAGATGCGGCAAGCACTGTGCAACACCCCCACGTCATGGTGTGTGTTGCCACTGGCAGTACGGCCCAATGTGCGGTGGAAAGGTCATTGGAAGAAGGCGCTACAGACTCTGCTGAGCATGCTCAGCTTCTTCCATCTCACCTGCTATTGCTATCACCGAGGTGCTCACTAAAGCAACTGCGGTGCAGCCCAAGTAGTTCGGCAGGCGTTTTTTTCACTGGGGGGGGGGGGATGTGCCAGGGCCCCTCGGAAGCACGAGGCCCCCCTATTCCAGGGCCTGATAATAGGCGCAGTGTGGAGTAAGGGGCACGGGGAGGAGGAGAGAGACTGGAGATTGCAAGGCGCACTTCACTGTTCACGCTGCGCAGCCGGCAGTAACAGTGGACAGAAAGCAGCAGGGTAGCAGAGCGGGGAGAGCGCCTCTCCTGGCCGGCGCCTCCCTGCTTTGCATACCCTTGCTGAGTGGGTAGCGCCGGCACTGATGGATAGTATACTTGATGACACAGAGGTAGGTAGAGCAGTGGCCTACTGTACCGTACTGCTATATATTATATACTGGTGGGCAGCAAAATTCTGCACTGTCCTCCTACTATATATACTGCGCACAACTAAAATGCACCACAGGTATGGATGGATAGTATACTTGATGACACAGAGGTAGGTAGAGCAGTGGACTACTGTTCCGTACTGCTATATATTATATACCGGTGGTCAGCAAAATTCTGCACTGTCCTCCTACTATATATACTGCGCAGAACTAAAATGCACCACAGGTATGGATGGATAGTATACTTGACGACACAGAGGTAGGTAGAGCAGTGGCCTACTGTACCGTACTGCTATATATTATATACTGGTGGTCAGCAAAATTCTGCACTGTCCTCCTACTATATATACTGCGCACAACTAAAATGCACCACAGGTATGGATGGATAGTATACTTGACGACACAGAGGTAGGTAGAGCAGTGGACTACTGTACTGTACTGCTATATATTATATACTGGTGGTCAGCAAAATTCTGCACTGTCCTCCTACTATATATACTGCGCACAACTAAAATGCACCACAGGTATGGATGGATAGTATACTTGACGACACAGAGGTAGGTAGAGCAGTGGACTACTGTACCGTACTGCTATATATATATACTGGTGGTCAGCAAAACTCTGCACTGTCCTCATACTATATATACTGCGCACAACTAACATGCACCACAGGTATGGATGGATAGTATACTTGATGACACAGAGGTAGGTAGAGCAGTGGACTACTGTACCGTACTGCTATATATTATATACTGGTGGTCAGCAAACTTCTGCACTGTCCTCCTACTATATATACTGCGCACAACTAAAATGCACCACAGGTATGGATGGATAGTATACTTGACGACTGAGAGGTAGGTAGAGCAGTGGACTACTGTACCGTACTGCTATATAATACTGGTGGTCACTGGTCAGCAAAATTCTGCACTGTCCTCCTACTATATACTACAATGCAGCACAGATATGGAGCGTTTTTCAGGCAGATAACGTAGATATTTTCTGCACACTGAGCACAGATATTTGCAGCACACTGAACACAGAAACTGAGAGAACGCTGCACGTCCTCTCCCTATCATCTCCAATGCACGAGTGAAAATGGCGGCGACGCGTGGCTCCTTATATAGAATACGAATCTCATGAGAATCCGACAGCGGGATGATGACGTTCGGGCGCGCTCGGGTTAACCGAACAAAGCGGGAGGATCCGAGTCTGCCTCGGAACCGTGTAAAATGGGTGAAATTCGTGGGGGTTCGGATTCCGAGGAACCGAACCCACTCATCACTAATTTAGATTGGGGTGGGTTATATTGTTTTTGTGCAGGGTAAATACTGGCTGCTTTTGCATGTAGCCCACACATGTCAGACAGCTTTATTTTTAAATACAATTTTGTTAATGTCAGCATTTACAATCCACAATAAGAAATAGACTAGACAAAAATGGTATACAGTACATTGGAGAGTTGCAAGGCAAAAATTGCTGCTAACCAAGAAGAGCATAAAGGCTCATCTCGCATTTGCCAAAATATACATTCGTGACACACAAGTATATAAGGCTAAATAAGTCATAAATGGACCTTTTTGGAAAACATGGTTCCTGTTACATCTAGCATAAAGTTAACCCAGCATTTCACCAAAAGTGCCAACAGTCAAACATAGTGGTTGTAGTGTGATCGTGTGGGGATGCTTTGCTGCTTCAGGACCTGAGCAAATTCCCATAATTTACAGAATTCTGAGCAAGGACAGCTCTGAATGGATGAGAAGAAACAAAATAAGGTTTTGGAGCGGCCTAGTTAAAGTCCTAACTTGAATCCAACTGAGATGTTGTGACAGGACCTTACACATATAGTTCATGCTGGAAAAGCGTATAATGGGGGTAATTCAGACCTGATAGCTAGCAAGCGATTTTTGCACTGCTGCGATCAGATAGTCACTGTCTATAGGGTGAGTGTATTTTAGCTATACAAGTGTGTGAATGCATGTGTAGCAGAGCTGTACAAACAGATTTTGCGCAGTCTCTGCGTAGCCCAGGACTTACTCAGCCACTGCGATCACGTCAGCTTGTCCGGGACCGGAATTGACGCCAGGAACCCTACCTTCAAACGCATGGACACACCTGCGTTTTTGCAGACACTCCCTGAAAACAGTCAGTTGACACCCACAAACGCCTTCTTCCTGTCAATTTCCTTGCAATCGCCCGTGCAAATGGATCCGTCGCACAAAGCCATCGCTGAGCGGCGATCCGCTTTGTACCCATGCGATGCGCCTGCACATTACGCAGTTTGGACCTGATCGCCCGCTGTGCGAAATCGCACAGCAGTAATCAGGTCTGAATTACCCCCCATGGGGTAAATTTACTAAGATGGGAGTTCTATCTAAGATGTGATGTTGCCCATAGCATCCAATCAGATTCTACTTATCTAGACCCTTCTAGAAGATAATACCTGGAATCTGATTGGTTGCTATGGGCAACTTCCCATCTTAAATAGAACTCCCATCTTAGTAAATTTACCCCCATGTGTCTGAGGTCAGGCAATTCTGCCATGTGTCTGAGGTCAGGCAATTCTGCAAAGAAAAGTAGGCCAGAATTCCTGCACTGCAACGTGAAACACTAATCTCCAGTTATCAGAAGCGATTGGTTGCAGTTGTTGCTGCTAAAGGTGGCACAACAAGCTATTTTGTTTAGGTGGTTATTCATTTTTAAATGGGTGATATAGGTGTTGGATAACTTGTTTCCTTCAATAAATGAAATACTAATTTAAAAACAGTTTTTTGTGTTTACTTAGGGTGTCATTGCCATATATTCAATATTTTAAGGGTGACAAATATGCATAAATAGAAGAAATTAGGAAGGGGGCTAAAATTTCATGATACTTTATTTTATCACCACCTGATGATGGCGATAACAAAAGAAAATAATTAAAATAGTGTTTTTTTTAATGTTTAAAAGTTTTACATATATTTATTTTTTTATTATTTTTATTCAGGATGGAGCTAAAACAACAACAAAAGCACATTCCAGTTAAGGAAACATGACAGTATGGTGAAATAAACAAAGAGAAAAACATAGTTTCCGATTGACTAAACATCGAGTTAGCATTAAATACAGTATACATAAAACAAACATATGAATAAAATTATAGATGAGCGGGTTCGGTTCTCCGAGATCCGAACCCCCCCGAACTTCACCTATATCTGTGCTCAGTGTGCTGCAAATAACTGTGCACAGTGTGCTGAAAATATCTACGTTCTCTGCCTGAAAACGCTCCATATCTGTGCTCAGTGTGCTGCAAATATCTGTGCTCAGTGTGCTTTATTGTGGGGACTGGCGACCACCAGTATAATAGTAGTACAGTACAGTAGGCCATTGCTGTATCTTGCAGCTCTGTGTCACTGCAAGTATCCATTCCATATCTGTGCTGCATTTTTGTGAGCAGTCTATATAGTATTACAGTGCAGCATTTTGGTGACCAACAGTATATAGTTGTACAGTACAGTAGGCCATTGCTGTATCTTGCAGCTCTGTGTCACTGAAAGTATCCATTCCATATCTGTGCTGAATTTTTGTGAGCAGTTTATATAGTATTACAGTGCAGCATTTTGGTGACAAACAGTATATAGTTGTACAGTAGGCCATTGCTGTGTCTTGCAGCTCTGTGTCACTGCAAGTATCCATTCCATATCTGTGCTGCATTTTTGTGAGCAGTCTATATAGTATTACAGTGCAGCATTTTGGTGACCAACAGTATATAGTTGTACAGTACAGTAGGCCATTGCTGTATCTTGCAGCTCTGTGTCACTGAAAGTATCCATTCCATATCTGTGCTGAATTTTTATGAGCAGTTTATATAGTATTACAGTGCAGCATTTTGGTGACAAACAGTATATAGTTGTGCAGTAGGCCATTGCTGTATCTAGCAGCTCTGTGTCACTGCAAGTATCCATTTCATATATGTGCTGCATTTTTGTGAGCAGTATATATAGTATTACAGTGCAGCATTTTGGTGACCAACAGTATATAGTTGTACAGTAGGCCATTGCTGTATCTTGCAGCTCTATGTCACTGCAAGTATCCATTCCATATCTGTGCTGCATTTTTGTGAGCAGTCTATATAGTATTGCAGTGCAGCATTTTGGTGACCAACAGTATATAGTTGTACAGTAGGCCATTGCTGTATCTTGCAGCTCTGTGTCACTGCAAGTATCCATTCCATATCTGTGCTGCATTTCTGTGAGCAGTATATATAGTATTACAGGGCAGCATTTTGGTGACCAACAGTATACATATATAGTACAGTACAGTAGGCCATTGCTATTGATATATTACTGGCATATAATTCCACACATTAAAAAATGGAGAACAAAAATGTGGAGGGTAAAATAGGGAAAGATCAAGATCCACTTCCACCTTGTGCTGAAGCTGCTGCCACTAGTCATGGCCGAGATGATGAAATGCCATCAACGTCGTCTGCCAAGGCCGTTGCCCAATGTCATAGTAGAGAGCATGTAAAATAAAAAAAACTAAAGTTCAGTAAAATGACCCAAAAATCTAAATTAAAAGCGTCTGAGGAGAAGCGTAAACTTGCCAATATGCCATTTACGACACGGAGTGGCAAGGAACGGCTGAGGCCCTGGCCTATGTTCATGGCTAGTGGTTCAGCTTCACATGAGGATGGAAGCACTCATTCTCCCGCTAGAAAAATGAAAAGACTTAAGCTGGCAAAAGCACAGCAAAGAACTATGCGTTCTTCTAAATCACAAATCCCCAAGGAGAGTCCAATTGTGTCGGTTGCAATGCCTGACCTACCCAACACTGGACGGGAAGAGGTGGCGCCTTCCACCATTTGCACGCTCCCTGCAAGTGCTGGAAGGAGCACCCA
This sequence comes from Pseudophryne corroboree, assembly GCF_028390025.1. Lineage (NCBI taxonomy): Eukaryota > Metazoa > Chordata > Amphibia > Anura > Myobatrachidae > Pseudophryne > Pseudophryne corroboree. The sequence continues at coordinate 575,735,361 of NC_086447.1, read as the reverse complement.
CAGTCCAGTTCCTGATAGTCAAATTGAAGATGTCACTGTTGAAGTACACCAGGGTGAGGATATGGGTGTTGCTGGCGCTGAGGAGGAAATTGACAAGGAGGATTCTGATGGTGAGGTGGTTTGTTTAAGTCAGCCACCCGGGGAGACACCGGTTGTCCGTGGGATGAATATGGCCATTGACATGCCTGGTCAAATTACAAAAAAAAATCACCTCTTCGGTGTGGAGTTATTTTAACAGAAATGCGGACAACAGGTGTCAAGCCGTGTGTTGCTTTTGTCAAGCTGTAATAAGTAGGGGTAAGGACGTTAACCACCTAGGAACAATCTCCCTTATACGTCACCTGGAGCGCATTCATCAGACGTCATTGACAAGTTCAAAAACTTTGGATGACAGCGGAAGCAGTCCACTGACAACTAAATCCCTTCCTCTTGTACCCAAGCTCCTGCAAACCACACCACCAACTCCCTCAGTGTCAATTTCCTCCTTAGACAGGAACGCTAATAGTCCTGCAGGCCATGTCACTGGCAAGTCTGACGAGTCCTCTCCTAACTGGGATTCCTCCGATGGATCCTTGAGTGTAACGCCTACTACTGTTGTTGCTGCTGGGAGTTGATTGTCATCCCAGAGGGGAAGTCGGAAGGCCACTTGTACTACTTCCAGTAAGCAATTGACTGTCCAACAGTTCTTTGCGAGGAAGATGAAATATCACAGCAGTCATCCTGCTGCAAAGCGGATAACTCAGGTCTTGGCAGCTGTGTTGGTTTTAAACGTGTGTCCGGTATCCACCGTTAATTCACAGGGAATTAGAGAATTGCTTGAGGTACTGTGTCCCCGGTACCAAATACCATCTAGGTTCCATTTCTCTAGGCAGGAGATACCGAGAATGTACACAGACGTCAGAAAAAGAGTCACCAGTGTCCTAAAAAATGCAGTTGTACCCAATGTCCACTTAACCACGGACATGTGGACAAGTGGAGCAGGGCAGACTCTGGACTATATGACTGTGACAGCCCACTGGGTAGATGTATTGCCTCCCGCAGCAAGAACAGCAGCGGCGGCCCCAGTAGCAGCATCACGCAAACGCAAACTCATTTCTAGGCAGGCTACGCTTTGTATCACTGCTTTACATAAGAGGCACACAGCTGACAACCTCTTACGGAAACTGAGGAACATCATCGCAGAATGTCTTACCCCAATTGGACTCTCCTGGGGATTTGTGACATCGGACAACGCCACCAATATTGTGCGTGCATTACATGTGGGCAAATTCCAGCACGTCCCATGTTTTGCACATACATTGAATTTGGTGGTACAGAATAAAAAAAGAAAAAAGACAGGGGTGTGCAAGAGATGCTGTCGGTGGCCCGAAGAATTGCGGGCCACTTTCGGCATTCAGCCACCGCGTGCCGAAGATTGGAGCAACAGCAAACACTCCTGGTCCTGCCCCTCCATCATCTGAAGCAAGAGGTGGTAACGAGGTGGAATTCAACCCTCTATATGCTTCAGAGGATGGAGGAGCAGCAAAAGGCCATTCAAGCCTATACATCTGCCTACAATATAGGCAAAGGAGGGGGAATGCACCTGACTTAAACGCAGTGGAGAATGATTTCAACGTTGTGCAAGGTTCTGCAACCCTTTGAACTTGCCACACGTGAAGTCAGTTCAGACACTGCCAGCCTGAGTCAGGTCATTCCCCTCATCAGGCTTTTGCAGAAGCAGCTGGAGAGATTGAAGGAGGAGCTAAAACGGAGCAATTCCGCTAGGCATGTGGGACTTGTGGATGGAGCCCTTCATTCGCTTAACCAGGATTAACGGTGGTCAATCTGTTGAAATCAGAGCACTACATTTTGGCCACCGTGCTCGATCCTAGGTTTAAAGCCCACGTTGTATCTCTCTTTCCGGCAGACACAAGTCTGCAGATGTTCAAAGACCTGCTGGTGAGACACTTGTCAAGTCAAGCGGAACGTGACCCGCCAACAGCTCCTCTTTCATTTTCTACCCCCACTGGAGCTGCCAGGAAAAGGATCAGATTTCCAAAACCACCCACTGGCGGTGACGCAGGGCAGTCGGGAGCGAAAACTGACATCTGGTCCGGACTGAAGGACCTGCCAACGATTACTGACATGTCGTCTACTGTCACTGCATATGATTCTGTCACCATTGAAAGAATGGTGGAGGATTATATGAGTGACAGCATCCAAGTAGGCACGTCAGACAGTCCGTAAGTATACTGGCAGGAAAAAGAGGCAATTTGGAGGCTCTTGCACAAACTGGCTTTATTTTACCAAAGTTGCTCCCCCCCCCTCCAGTGTGTACTCCGAAAGAATGTTTAGTGCAGCTGGTCACCTTGTCAGCAATCGGCGTACGAGGTTACTTCCAGAAAATGTGGAGAAGATGATGTTCATCAAAATTAATTATAATCAATTCCTCCATCGAGACATTCACCAGCAATTGCCTTTAGAAAGTACACAGGGACCTAAGATGGTGGATTCCAGTGGGGACGAATTAATACCCTGTGAGGAGGGGGATGTACACAGTGAAAGGGGTGATGAATCGGACGATGAGGAGGAGGTGGACATCTTGCCTCTTTAGAGCCAGTTTGTGCAAGGAGAGATTGATTGCTTCTTTTTTGGTGGGGGCCCAAACCAACCAGTCATTTCAGCCACAGTCGTGTGGCAGACCCTGTGGCTGAAATGATGGGTTTGTTAAAGTGTGCATGTCCTGTTTATACAACATAAGGGTGGGTGGGAGGGCCCAAGGACAATTCCATCTTGCACCTCTTTTTTTTTGTTTATCTCTGCATCATGTGATGTTTGGGGCTAATTTTTTTAAGTCATCCTGTCTGACACTGCAGTGCCACTCCTAGATGGGCCAGGTGTTTGTGCCGCCCACTTTGGTCGCTTAGCTTAGTCATCCAGCGACCTCGGTGCAAATTTTAGGACTAAAAATAATATTGTGAGGTGTTCAGAATAGACTGGAAATGAGTGGAAATTATGGTTATTGAGGTTAATAATACTATGGGGTCAAAATGACCCCCAAATTCTATGATTTAAGCTGTTTTTGAGGGTTTTTTGAAAAAAAAAACACCCGAATCCAAAACACACCCGAATCCGACAAAAAATTTTCATGGAGGTTTTGCCAAAATGCGTCCGAATCCTAAACACGGCCGCGGAACCGAATCCAAAACCAAAACACAAAACCCGAAAAATTTCCGGTGCACATCTCTAAATAAAATACATAATGGTGGAGTCTGTACAAAACAAAAATGAAGTAGGCTTAGCTGGCATGCAAAAAGGAAAAAGAAAAAGATAAAATGATAAAAAAAAAGGATGTTCATTAACCAGCTAATTAGCTGTGAGCAAAATAATAGGGACATCGCCCAACAGCGTTCGAGAGCCCGCAGTCGGAATACCGACGCCGGGATCCCAACATGGATCGAAATGCCGGCACTGGGATCCCGAACGCCAGAACCCCAAACAAGGGGGGAAAATAATTAATAGCATGATATGTAAAACAAGCATATACAAAACACCATAGCATATGCGGATGACAACGAGCACTCCAAGGTACAATTCTTGTGTGTCACCTACAGATGTGTCCTCACACATTTTTGCTGAAAAGGGCAGCATGGTGTGGAGTTTCCGCGATCCGTTGCAGTCCTTTGTTCTGCTAAAAGTCGTGGGTGCGTGCCAAGGAAACCACACTAAATCGTGGGAAGCGGCAACAGTGGGCAGACTTCCCTTTCAGAATCCATTTCAAGCTTCTCACACTCACTTACAAAGCCCTCACCCACTCCTTTCCCATCTACATCTCTGACCTTATCTCCCTTTACACTCCCACCCGTCCTCTTCGCTCTGCTAATGCACGCCGACTCTCCTGCCTACGGATTACTTCCTCCCAATCCTACCTCCAAGATTTTTCACGTGCTGCACCACTTCTCTGGAATTCCCTACCTCTCCCCCTCAGACTCTCCACCTCTCTACAAAACTTCAAACGGGCTCTCAAGACCCACTTCTTCACCAAACCCAGCCAAATCTCATCCTAACCCTCTGTTCTACGCTCTCTATGTACCCCATCTGTGTCACCCCTGTCTGTCTACCCCTCCCCTTTAGAATGTAAGCTCTCACGAGCAGGGCCCTCTTCCCTCATGTGCTTATTCTTTCTTACTTTGATAATCTTCAACTGCACCAAATCCAGCAGTCTTCTGCCACCTGATACTTATTCCAGTGTCATCTGCTGATGTAACTATGATTATTTACCCTGTACTTGTCCTATACAGTCATCAACTGTAAGTTGCTGTTTTCCTGTTTATTTGTTTATGTACTCTGTAATTGGGCGCTGCGGAACCCTTGTGGCGCCATATAAATAAAGGATAATAATAATAACATACCTTCCCACTACCCGTGCCCATAGACTGCAGCAGAGCCCCCCTCCGTATGTGTAGCAGCGGTAGCCTTACTCTCGCTGCCTGCGTATGCAACCGAACCTCTGCATGTATTCACATGTGCGTGCGTATGCACGCAGTTACGAACGCCACATAAGGACACAGTTGTATGTCCCACTATTATCTTGGTGCATGAAGTCAAGATAAGAGGCATAGGTGACACACACCAAATTTGTATCACCGCCATTACAAAACCATCATAAAATGACTACACAATAAGATAGAATAAATAAAAATATTGAAAACATATTTACCAATATGTCAACACTAAACAAATACACCCAAATGATTACCCCCCCATAGCCCCCCACCTTGTATGACCCAACCGCAACTTGCCCTCCCCCCCCCCCCCACTACAAACACTAAGCTACCTAACAAATCCCCATCCCAAGCAACCCAAATAAAGGATAGAAACATTATACAAAAAGAGTGGAGTTCCTCCCACACAAAATTGCGATCAATAAATATACATAGCACATAAATATGAAAAATTATAAAAACAGGATGTATAAAAGCACGTCAATGAAGAAAATAAAACAAAGCACAAAAGCATCAAAACAGTGAGGCACAATGATGGACTCCAGACCGCTAGTCAGGCCAGGTAGCAGCTTTTTGTGCAAAGTGAAATAAAAGAACAGTCCCATCACAGTCCATCTGTAGATATGCAGGAAATTACATGGAATAATGCAACAGCAAACCCTGGGGCCTCATCTTAACCAGTAGAAATTAAAAACAGCTCTTTTGAACAGCCAGTGCAGTGTTTTCCTACCAGAGACAGAGAGTTTGTCAATCTTGGACTTAACTGCAGCCCCTTTAAAGGATAAATCAGAAAATTAATCTTTCATAGGAGAATTGAGGTCTTCAGACTATGAAATCAAAGGTTCAGCTTTTGCGACACCCTCCTGAAACTTCTTAAGGGCATAACGGAGAAAAAAGATATCCAAGTCTCCAATCCTGTTAGTAACCTTCTGGGCAGAGCCACTAATAGCCTGAAGGATCTGTTAAAGAAGAGGTAAGGTGGTACTGGCAGCATCAGTGGAGGAGGAATGAAGAAGGGAAGCCTGGACACCAGAAAGGGAGTAAGCCCATGGTAGGACACATGAAGTGCGGACATATATCTCCTGCCCACCCGCTGCAGATGCCAGATGGACAAGAGCTGGAGAATAGGCAAGCAGTGGGAGTCACTCCCAGGACTCTGGAATATGTAACTGAAGGTCAGGAAGGAGCCAGTAGGAAAGGACTACTCCACAAGGCAACCATGGGAGCCGGAGGCAGGAACACCAAGCCCCAGTATGGAAGAGGACCCAGCCACTTAGAACTTGGGGAGTAGGCAGGAAGGCACCACCCAGAGAGGCCACCACAAAACTCCACGCAAAAAGGAGAAGGTGACACACTATGGCAACCAGTCTGGTGGAGAAACATCCAACTAGGTAGGATAATGAGAGCTTGCGCCATGCTACTCCAGACCACACACCCTCAATATATTTAATCTATTTAGCATTTCAATTTATATCAAAGCAGCAAACCTGTCACAATAATATAAGTTTTACTCAATATTTTGTATTAGAATCCAATTGCGGAGGCTTTGACAGTGCAGTACTAACGGTGAGCAATTAGTAATGATTGGCTCACATAGTAAAGTGTTCACTTAGCTGTCAACAGAGCTGGACATTGGTGCAGGAACTCATTTGTAGAAGGCAGATAATAACAAAACAGCAACAAATTTGTTTAGCAAGTCCAATGGTGTGTTGCACAGATTATAAGCAGCCATGTTCAGGCTGTCTGTCGGTCTCCCTGGCTCCATTGTTGTCATCTCTGTACCCTATTCTGTGAACCCCACTGTTCTCCAGCCGTACCGGACACTAGGCGCTGCCATGACACCTGCGGTCAGCTGACTCCAGATCCTCCAACCACAACCTCCGCAGCAGTCAGCTGATTCCACTCTCCAATCATCGCTGGCCAGGGGGGATAAAAGGGAAGCTCAGGCAAGATGCAGGTGCCATAAACAACACTGCTTACAGAGCAGCGTCTTGGGCTCCAGACTTCTGGCTTCTGCTACCTGTAGTTTTGTCCACAGTCTGTATTCCTTCATCAGTTCCAGCCTGACTCTATAGACACCTGCTGTTTTCAGCTCAGCATAGAGCGTGTGTCAGTTTCAGCCTTATTTTAAAGACACCTGTTCTTTCCAGTTCGGCACAGTGTGCCTATTAGTTCCCGTCTGACTTAAAACATATGCTGATTCCAGCACAGCACAGGGCCTAGTCATTCTCAGTCTGCCTTTAGTAACAACAGCTGTTATTGCTCAGCTCAGAGTAATAGTCAGAATCTCTCTGACTTGTACAAAGTTCAGTCCGATATCAGCAACATTATCGGTTCCAGTCCGATACAAGCGTCATTGGTTAAAGCCCAGTACAAGTAACATTATCGGTTCCAGTTCAATACAAGCATCATTGGTTCCAGTCCGATTTAGGTCACATTGGTTCCAGCTCGATATCAGTAGCACCTTCAGTTCCAGACCAAAACAAGCATTGTCGGTCTCAGCCAGATACAAGTACCTTCGGATCCAATCCAATAAAAGCATCGATTCCAGTCTAATACCTGACACCCGCTGACTACTGTCCTGAGTACCACCAGTAATCTTCAGCCATTGGCTTTCCCAATTGGTCTCTCACTTCTGTTCATGTACAAGAATTATCTGAAACCACTCAGCTTTCTCCATCAAGCTCCTACCACCAGGACTGTCTTTTCACATGGGTTCCATAGGCAGTTGCCCACGGGCCCCAGGAGTGTAACTGAGGGTCTAGGCTTATAAATGAGGGTCCCATTTTTCCAGGGGCACCAGATTTTTTTTTAAATCGGCCCTAGGGAACTGGATATCCGACTTCAAAGCAGTGGTCCCAATCCAAGCCTGTTTATTGCTCTTCCCAGCCAGATATCTCAGGTTCTGTCTGACTTTTTCTGAGGGTACACTAAAAAAGCTGGGACTTTCGGTGGACACTGGCAGCTTGTGTCTACTATGCCTAGAGCCAGGGATATCAGCCTTCCAGCAGAGGCTACTTGTGCATCCTATTACATAACATTGCATCTAAGACGCATTTATATGGGAAAAAAATGCAAAAAAAGACGCTCAGCACTACCGAGTCAAGGGCTGTTTAGCGTGACTGCAGCAAGGATGTAAGGGGACACATCTGTATTCACAGACCAAGCAACAAAGTAGAAAACTTAACATGCATGTATGCCTTAATTCATTGGCTCCGATACTTTCTTGAATCACGACATTCTAGAGTATCAGTATTTTTTTTTCACAGCATCCCCTAGGCCAAAAGTTTATTATTCTAAGTATATTATGCTTAACTGTCACCCTTATGTTCCGTTATGTGGTGGTGGACAGGCTTGTGCATCTTATTGTCCCCATATTTTATGCTTGGCAGCCGCCAGCACTGCTCACATTGACCATAAATAATTTGATTTGGTCCTGGAGCACCAACCCGTGGCACCACTGCATGTGTCCTGCAGCAAGCAGTTTGGGAATCACTGCCTTAATGTTGATACCAGACAGAAGACCCAGTAGTCCAGCATATTACATAGTTATGTCATTCATGTACAGCCCTGTATCCAGCACAAATTTATACTAAGTCTTATACAGCCTGAAATTTATAAATAAAACAAAGTTCTGAAAATTTACATAGATATTGCCAATTTGTAGTCAGGGCCTAATTCAGTATGGATTGCAATTGCAAAGCTACTTGCCAAATGCAAATCTGCAATGTAAACGCTTTCCCGCCCACGAGTGGACACCTACGAGTGGGAATAGTCCTTGACAGTTGGCAGAGGTGTCATCGGGTGTGGTGACACCCGGGGGTATATTTACTAAGCTCCCGATTTTGACCGATTTGATGTTTTTTCATCAAAGTGTCATCTCGGGAATTTACTAACCTCAAATCTCAGCAGTGATGAGGCCATTTTTTTGGAAGTCTAAGAAAAAAAATATGAATGAATACACCATCGGTCAAACGCGGCTGTTTAGGTATAGAACTCGGTAATTTACTAAAAATTCTAATTCACAAACACTGCCGGCAATAGCCAAACACTGCCGTGAAAAAATACAAATCGTAAAAAAAAGCAGTTTTAAAACAGACCTGCTTTTTTTTACCGTGTTCTGCTAGTCATGCACGGATCCATGAGATCCGTGCATGTTTATCAGTGGGAAGGGGTGGGAAAGTGTTAAAAAATCTGAAAACATTTTTGCTTGGGGTCCCCCCTCCTAAGCAAAACCAGCCTCGGACTCTTTGAGCCAGTCCTGGTTGCAAAAATACAGGGGGAAAAATGACAGGGGTTCCCCCATATTTTAACAACCAGCACCGGGCTCTGCGCCTGGTCCTGGTGCAAAAAATACGGGGGACAAAAAACGTAGGGGTCCCCCATATTAATTACACCAGCACCGGGCTCCACTAGTCAGAGAGATATTTTTTGCACCAGGACCAGGCGCAGAGCCCGGTGCTGGTTGTTAAAATATGGGGGAACCCCTGTCATTTTTCCCCCCGTATTTTTGCAACCAGGACTGGCTCAAAGAGCCGAGGCTGGTTATGCTTAGGAGGGGGGACCCCACGGAAATTTTTTCATGATTTTTAATACTTTATTTTTTTTTTTAAAGGTGCACAATGAATCCCTGCATGGATCTCTCAGATCCGGCCCAGATTCATTGTGTTAATTTCGGCAGTGTTTTACTATTCACTCCCGTAAAACACTGGGCGAAAATACGAATGACATCGACATCGGGAAAACGAAAATGCAGAATACGACAGCATAGTAAATGAGGCGTACAAAATTCAAAAAGTTGCAAATTCACACATTCGATGTCATTCGTGTTTGAACTTTAACCTACTTCAGAAAAATACGAATTTTAGTAAATATACCCCCCGGTGGGCACCCTTGATATCCAGGCGCGGCAGTGGTGCACTCGCAGTGAAAAGACGGCGTGGTCGTATATAGAAGGGCGTGGCCTCATGGGGATCCCGAGATCATCACTCCAGGGGCGTGCCCAACATCTCCGGAGATGCTGAGCTGTCCCCGGAGATAGTCTTCCTGCTGTTGGCTCCTCTTCTATGACAGGAGTTGGGTGTTGTAGGATACTTTCACACTGCAGCACCTGGCTCCTGTCATTGCGGAGGAGCCCACAGATTGGTGTCACTCCCTCCAGGTGTCACACCAAGTGCGGGCCGCACCCCCCGCACCCGCTTTGTGATGCCACTGTTCATTGGTCCACAAGATCTGCTTCCAGTCTTCAGTAGTTCCCTGTCTGTGCTTCATGGCCCAAGCAGGGTCCTTTTCATTACAGCAGAACAGCTATAAATCTTAATACTTGAAACTCTGAAACTTACAGTACATAGTTTTTACGTTTTTGATAACCTAAACTGTTTTTTGTTTGTTGATGGAGACCTGCTTATGTGCAGTAGATACTGACACGCAGCGGTGCAAGTATGTGGGTACGCTCGGGTACGGAGTACCCATAAGAATTTGGCAGTACCACCTGCCACACACTTTGCCATTACCACAATTATAATGTGCCACAAAGCAACAAGACCATGGTGCTTGGCAGCATGACGGCTCCTCCCACTATGTCAGGGTTACTGGGAATGCGACAGTGGCTGTATTTTCCTGTTATAATGGAGGCATTATTATATATTGTTATTAAATTGAGGGCATTACTATATATTTCTGTTATACTGGAGGTATCACTATATATTTCTATTATACTAGAGCAGTGGTTCTCAAACTCGGTCCTCAGGACCCCACACAGTGCATGTTTTGCAGGTAACCCAGCAAGTGCACAGGTGTATTAATTACTCACTGACACATTTTAAAAAGTCCACAGGTGGAGCTAATTATTTCACTTGTGATTTTGTGAGGAGACCAGCAAAACATGCACTGTGTGGGGTCCTGAGGACCGAGTTTGAGAATCTGTGTACTAGAGGTATCACTATATATTTCTATTATACTGGAGGCATTTCTTTATATTTTTAGCCTTGCCTCCTGATAAAAAAAGGGGGGGGGGGGGGCTGTCGTGTGGCCACGTCGCTAGTGTCATGTAGCCACTCCCACTAGCAGCATGTGGCCACGCCCCCTCACAACACATGACCATGCCCAGTTTTTGGCACTCAGTACCACTTAGAAAATATTTCTACTTGCACCACTGCTGACACGTGCCAGAGTCTACTCACTTGCACCACAGGAGAGAGAGTAGGGGCCTGCATGGAGACTGGACACTCCTTTGGAGAACAAAATAGGCATAGCAAGCATGTCAGTGGGAGAGAGCGACTGAATAGTACAATGGGTGCATTTCAGAGGATGTCTGTATGAAGAAACGCACCCAGGCATTGTCAGATGTAATTACTATTATGTAATATATACTATTCGTATGTATGTGTATATATATATATATATATATATATATATATATAGAAACTCTGCGGCGCGGCACTTAGCTATGTCAGAAAGAAAGGCACGGAAAGCTTCTAGCTTATCAACGTTTCAATGTATTTTTCACATTTCACAGGAAATCCTGACGAAAATGTGAAAAATACATTGAAACGTTGATAAGCTAGAAGCTTTCCGTGCCTTTCTTTCTGACATAGCTGAGTGCCACGCCGCCGAGTTTCTACATGCATCTATCATTGCGAGGGCACCAGCGACAATTGCATTGACTTAAAGGGAGTGCCAGACCCCGGAGCATACTATATATATATATATATATATATATATATATATAGATATATATATATATATATATATACACTGCTCAAAAAAATAAAGGAAACACTAAAATGACACATCCTAGATCTGAATGAATGAAATATTCTTATTAAATACTTTGTTCTTTACATAGTTGAATGTGGTGACAACAAAATCACACAAAAATTATCAATGGAAATCAAATTTATTAACCCATGGAGGTCTGGATTTGGAGTCACCCTCAAAATTAAAGTGGAAAAACACACTACAGGCTGATCCAACTTTGATGTAATGTCCTTAAAACAAGTCAAAATGAGGCTCAGTAGTGTGTGTGGCCTCCACGTGCCTGTATGACCTCCCTACAATGCCTTGGCATGCTCCTGATGAGGTGGCGGATGGTCTCCTGAGGGATCTCCTCCCAGACCTGGACTAAAGCATCTGCCAACTCCTGGACAGTCTGTGGTGCAACGTGGCATTGGTGGATGGAGCGAGACATGATGTCCCAGATGTGCTCAATTGGATTCAGGTCTGGGGAACGGGCGGGCCAGTCCATAGCATCAATGCCTTCGTCTTGCAGGAACTGCTGACACACTCCAGCCACATGAGGTCTAGCATTGTCTTGCATTAGGAGGAACCCAGGGCCAACCGCACCAGCATATGGTCTCACAAGGGGTCTGAGGATCTCATCTCGGTACCTAATGGCAGTCAGGCTACCTCTGGCGAGCACATGGAGGGCTGTGCGGCCCCCCAAAGAAATGCCACCCCACACCATTACTGACCCACTGCCAAACCGGTCATGCTGGAGGATGTTGCAGGCAGCAGAATGTTCTCCTTGGCGTCTCCAGACTCTGTCACGTCTGTCACATGTGCTCAGTGAGAACCTGCTTTCATCTGTGAAGAGCACTGGGCGCCAGTGGCGAATTTGCCAATCTTGGTGTTCTCTGGCAAATGCCAAACGTCCTGCACGCTGTTGGGCTGTAAGCACAAGCCCCACCTGTTGACATCGGGCCCTCATACCACCTTCATGGAGTCTGTTTCTGATCGTTTGAGTAGACACATGCACATTTGTGGCTTGCTGGAGGTCATTTTGCAGGGCTCTGGCAGTGCTCCTCCTGTTCCTCCTTGCACAATGGCGGAGGTAGCGGTCCTGCTGCTGGGTTGTTGCCCTCCTATGGCCTCCTCCACGTCTCCTGATTTACTGGCCTGTCTCATGGTAACGCCTCCATGCTCTGGACACTACGCTGACAGACACAGCAAACCTTCTTGCCACAGCTCGCATTGATGTGCCATCCTGGATGAGCTGCACTACCTGAGCCACTTGTGTGGGTTGTAGGGAGGTCATACAGGCACGTGGAGGCCACACACACTACTGAGCCTCATTTTGACTTGTTTTAAGGACATTACATCAAAGTTGGATCAGCCTTTAGTGTGTTTTTCCACTTTAATTTTGAGGGTGACTCCAAATCCAGACCTCCATGGGTTAATAAATTTGATTTCCATTGATAATTTTTGTGTGATTTTGTTGTCACCACATTCAACTATGTAAAGAACAAAGTATTTAATAAGAATATTTCATTCATTCAGATCTAGGATGTGTTATTTTAGTGTTCCCTTTATTTTTTTTGAGCAGTGTATATAAAGCAGCAGTAGGCGCACACACGGCTCCCCAAGGGGAATAACGCAGACTCAGTCAGGTTGCATCAACGTTACAATGTTATTCAACATTTTCATCAGGACAATTTAACAAATGTACACAACATACCTTTATACCAGACCGCAGCCATCCATGCCGCCCACCACGTCTCGGTCCCTCAAAAGTGACATCATCGAATAGCACCGGTCGCGACATCACGGAAAGCAGGGTAACACCTGTGAACTGATGAGACACAAAATTAACTCATCAACATACCAACCATAGTAAAGACATATAATGAAATAAAGAATATACATAAATATAAAAAGCACAAAAATTATACAATGCTATAAAGAACTGGTTCTATCAAAATAGCAACATAGTGTCAATAACATCATAAGTGATACATTATAATATATATCACATAATGTAGCAGCAATAGAACTATGAAAGAAACAAATGATCACAAAAAGCAAGCTAAACCTGACTGTTCATTTAACCCCTTAGGTGACAGGGTAAGAGGAAAATCCATCGTGCTTAAGCTTTGAGTAGCAACAAATCACGGTCCCCTCCACGTTTTAGTGGGGGAACATGGTCGATGATGCGATGTTTCAACACAGCTAGAGAATGTCTTGCATTTAAAAAATGACGAGCGACCGGTTGGTCGCTATGGCCAGAAGATAAAGCAGCTCTAATAGATGTACGGTGTCCTACAATCTGTTCTTTAAAAGAGCATTCAGTTTTGCCCACATAGTGAAGGCCACATGGGCAGCTTAACAAATAGACTACGAATTTGGTCGTGCATGTCACACAATGGTGGATTTTGTAGCGTCTACCTGTATAGGGATGGCAAAAACTGGCACCCACAAGCATATGTCCAAACATTTAAAGCAACCCAATTTTTGGGTGCTCAAAAAAGTAGTAGATGGTATTTTTTGGGGTAATGGAAACTGAATATTGGTCTTAACTAAATGATCTCGTAAATTCTTACCCCGCTCATATGCAGGCAATAAGCAGGCGTTGGACAATATACTAAGTTGTTTATCTGCTTGTATGATGGGCCAAAAGTATTTACTGATTCGATTGCTATCATGACTGTGTGAGTTGAATTTATTTACCCAGATAAATCTGCCATTGCTTGATTTTTTAACTGTTGATGCCAAAAGCTTTGAACTTAGCTTTTAGCTGATTCAACTCAGACAATCGATATCCTCGGTTAACAAACTTACTGATCATGTCATCCAAAGCTGGTGCAATCATAGATTCATCGCTAACAATTCTGCGTACCCTCAACATTTGAGAATACGGAAGCCCACTGCATAGAGGTACAGGATGATGACTAGAGGGCAATAAAATATTGTTGCGATCTATAGGTTTATAGAACATGTTAGTAATCTGCACATCTAAGTAGTTTACTAACAGGATCAATGGGAAAAGTAAACTTAACGGGAGAAAAAGACCCATTATGTGTTTCAATCAGTGTTGTTAATTCATCACTGGAACCTGTCCAAAAGACAAGTAAATAATCTACTGTACGTATCTAAGATACAATAACACCTTAGATTTAATAGAAGGGTCTGAAAAAAATAGGTCATCTTCCATCTGAAACATAAAACAATTGGCAAAGGACGGGGAGACATCACTCTCCCTAGAACATCCCTGCAACTGCAAAAAGTATTCATTGTTAAACATAAAATTATTTCTCTGTTATGTTAACTGTAACAATTCCATGAGTAACTCAATATTAGGCCCTTTAAAGGCACTATTGTTGGTAATCAAAGATCTTACAGCCAACAGCCCTTGATCGTGCGGGATGCAAATATAGGTTGGTAGCTAATCAGCAATGGGTTGGAACAAACAAAATATTAGCAAGATGATTGAATAAAGCAGTGGTATCTTTTAAACAAAGACTTTTAGCTTAAATGCAAGGCTGTAGATGATAATCTAAAAACATAGAAATGCACTGATACATTGATCCTCGGGCAGAAATAAAGGGACGTGCTGGTGGGTTTGTACTGTTCTTGTGTATTTTTGGAAGAGAATATAGAATTGGCGTGACCGGGAATGAAGTTGTTAAAGCATCACTTTCATTTGTTGACAAATATCCTTCTTTAACAGCCCCCAAAAGAATATCATCCAAATCATGCTTAAGTATTGCAGTGGGATTGTGTGGTAATTTTCAATAGGTTAAAGAGCCATGCAGCTGCCGATCCAATTCTTTGACATAATCAGCTATATTCTGGACTACAAGGGCTCCCCCCTTGTCCGCAGGGTGGAAAACGACATCATCATATTTGCTGAGTTGAATTAATGCTTCCCATTCAGGTTTAGAAAGATTGGAATAACAGTGATCCTCTTTTGTAATATGCTGTTGCACTTGATAGTCCACTGTTTTACAATATGTTCGGATCGCTTGGTTTTGAGACATAGGGTCAAATTTTGATCTTTGACGTAATGCAGAAGGTAATAGGGTGTCATGAGTTTGAACAGAGGGACATGAATTGAAATACTCCTTCAGCCTAAATTGGCGGCCCAATTTATATTGTTCAACCTTCCATTCGAAAGGATCGATTTTGTTGGTGGGGACATAGTTAAGGCCTTTTGAAAGGACTTTTATTTCAACAGAAGAGAAGGATCGATTAGTCAAATTAAAGCTCACTTCCGACGCGAGTAAGGTGGATGGTCCGCGCCTCTGCCTTTGCTTTTGCCTCCCCCCCATCTCATATAGCACCGTCGGGGTCTGCCAGTTGTGCCCTGGTATGTACCCCTAAAGGGGACGACCTGTGATGTTCTCTTGCTCTAAAACGATGGTAGGGTCGTCGTCGTGGTATTCTTTTATTTTGTTGAGTTCCTGAAATCCACGGATATACTTGCCATTTTAAATAGTCATTATTGACTTTTTCCAGTTTATTACGTTTATACTAGATAAGATCTTTATGGTATTTCTCAATTTGAGTAGAGATTTTATTATACCAATCGTTTGATGTATCGGTCTCCAAGGTGCTTTTGTGCATGCTTTTAAAGGATTCAATCTTCGAGCGAATCAATGTTAATTTGCGAGTGACCTCTTCGATAACCAATAATATGAGATCGTAAAAACATTTATTTAAAATGGAAAAACATTTTTTGCAAAACTATGCATTGAAACGTCCAATCGTGGGAACCTTTTTAATCCGGACACCACAGGGAATTTTGCCCTCTCTGTGATAGTCGGACAAAGTGACGCCTTGATAATGGTAATCTTGTTGTTTACGTTTTAGTTTCAACAATTCCATGAAACAATTGAGTGTTGTCCAAACTGTCTCCAGCTGTAGTAAGATTTTCTTTAAAAAGAATATTTGCTGCATCGGTGTCTGAACAACTAAAGGTATCACCTTGAGATAGTTCAATAGCTGCTATTAATGCTTCAACTTCCACATCAGTCTGGATGGACAGGATGGAAAACTGACGTGACTCCCACAAGATAACACAAAAAAAAAATGCAGTATGCAGTTTTATATTTTCATCAGTGGATTGCTCTGGCTTTTGAACTTTGATCCCCAAGTCTCCAGTACCTCCTGAAAGGTGGCAATCTCTTGTTTTTTTTTATCCCATTGAAAGCTAAGAAATCTATTTCCAAGAACTGGAGATATTTGCAGTCAAGCAAGCTGCCCTCCCACAGGAAAATGTTGAATATGTTGAATATTAAGTCCACTCCACTATCCACCCCTATCCACCCCTCCCCAGTGTATTAAATACCCCCTACCACCCTGGAAGTCATGTACTGGGGCCCCTTCATTCAGCCCAATGCCCCCTGTGGCCGGAGAGACCCCCAGCCCACGTGGACAATGGGCGCTGCAGCACTGAAGGGGTTAACCCCTAGTGCCCGGCGCCATGTTGCAGACAATAGGTGCTTGGCGTCACTGTTAAATGTACTTACGGCGCTGGGCGCAGACTGTTTAAAAATATGTTTAATGATGTGTCTTAACATGTCATATGTAGTGCTCTGTGCACAATTGCAGGAATGCATGTTTAAATGTATTTATATTTAAGATGTGGTCACCTGTATTTTAAAGGAAAAATGCACTTACTATATCTGTCTGAATAATCATCTCCTGTCAGTAGGAAGTGGCATGCTAATGGCCCTGTCCTATCAGAGAGGTGTGAATGACAAAGGGGGTAATTCCAAGTTGATCGCAGCAGGACATTTTTTTAGCAATTGGGCAAAACTATGTGCACTGCAGGGGGGGGGGGGGGGCAGATATAACATTTGCAGAGAGAGTTAGATTTGGGTGTGGTGTGTTCAATCTGCAATCTAATTTGCAGTGTAAAAATAAAGCAGCCAGTATTGACCCTGCACAGAAATAAAATAACCCACCCAAATCTAACTCTCTCTGCAAATGTTATACCTGCCACACATGCAGTGCACATGGTTTTGCCCAATTGCTAACTTTCTTGCTGCTGCGATCAACTCAGAATTACCCCCGACAAAACCTTTTGATGTGTAAGTTCCTTAGAGAGGGATGTTACTGACGGGGAATCTCCTTATCCCATATGTAAAGTAGTTCTGGGCTTGGCACCTGTTTCATGTAATGATTTAATTGATATACGAACCCTGAATGGCAGATGCAGGAAGGAAGACTGTTTGATGTGTTGTATAGCCTTTCCTGTTGTAATCCCAAACACTGGGTTTGCCTGAAGATGTGAATGACCAGAAACATTTGTATTTTGAAGCTATGTGATAAATTTATCAATAGTGAATGTTAATCTGATACCAAACGTTGTCTGGGTGACAGGAAGGAGGATATTGTTTTTTGCACTTACTGACATCCTTGAAAAATGTAATTTATTTATATTTTGTGCGATAACCTGATTGGTTGGAGAAGACAGGGAGGGCTTACCCCCCTGTGGTACTGTGTGGAAAATTGACATAAAAAGGAGGCCTGCGTGCCTCCAGTATTGTAGTTGTACCATCTTTATTCTGCTGGAACATCTTGCTGTATGCTGTTGCCCCTAGCAATAGGGAAGAGTCTTTTTTAAGGCTATTTTTGATCAAATAAACATCTCATCTGCCTCAAGAAGATTGCTTCATCTTGTGACCTATAGGGTTATGCCAAACATAGCCCCGTCCTCCGGCTGTCCAGGGAAGCACCTAACGTCTCCAAGTTCCGCCTTCCGCCAGCTACCGGTAGAGGCCTAGCAAGTAGCTAGTGGGGATTCGTCAACACCACACAGGTGTGGTAAGGCAGTGCGTCGGCACATACAGAGCAGAACCGTGGTTCCAAACGCCACGGCAGGTTAGGAGTTTGGTGGTGGCAGCATAAACCCGCCCCCAACGCAGTGGGTGGAGTCAGTAACAGGCGGTTACTGACGGTAAGCGGGAATCCCCTATGTGGTCAGGCCTCGTGTGACCTGACCCTCCATTCTGTGCGCAGGAGACGGGACGCGAAAGCGGCGAGTGCTTTCGTACGGGACCATCCTGTCACACCCCCTTTTACAGTGTAGTGCTCTACCTCCTGCCAGATCTCCCACCATCTGTGCAGTAAAGGAGTAATTAGCAGAAATTACTGCTCCAGGTCCTACATACCGAGGGGAAGATAAAACACCCCCTACTGCCCGCGGGACATCAAAGCTGATGCTGATAGCATCCCCCACCTCTACCGCCGGAGGATGGATAGGGACCCCAGTGCATTGCTTTGCCCAGGGGCCTCCACTGCTGGCACACAATCTCTCTGTAATGCAACACACATGCCCTGTAATGTAGCACACATCTTAAGGCACAGAACCCTTTTAATGTGGGACACACCCCCTCTGTAATGCAACACACATGCCCTGTAATGTAGCACACACCTTAGGGCACAGAACCCTTTTAATGTGGGACACACCCCCTATGTAATGCAACACACATGCCCTGTAATGTAGCACACACCTTAGGGCACAGAACCATTTTAATGTGGGACACACCCCCTATGTAATGCAACACACATGCCCTGTAATGTAGCACACATCTTAGGGCACAGACCCCTTTTAATGTGGGACACACCACCTCTGTAATGCAACACCCATACCTGTAATGTAGCACAAATCCTAGGGCGCTGTTCCACTGTAATGCAGCACACATTCCCCCTGGAATGCAACATATATGCCCTGTGATGTAGTACACATTTTAGGGCATAGATTAGGGATGGCCATCAACCATTGATGATTTTAAATCATTGATGGCCTATGACCATTGTCGAATAGTTTTACAATCAATAGGGGAGAACCAGATGGTTTCCCGCCATCAATGGTTTATTATTATTTTTGTCTACATTGACAGAAAAAAACTGAAAATATCATGTTGGTATTTTTGACATGTCGGCATTTCAAATGTCAGTATTCTGACCATGTTGTCATTTTGAACATGTTGGCATAATGAATGTTGGTATTTTGACCGTGTCGGTATTTTGACTGTAGGCCAACAGTCTACTCCAAATAATATTAATAATCAGGCGCAAGAGAAAAAAATATATATATTAAGACTATTAACCAGTGTTGAGCACTCAATTATTAAAATTGTATTGGCAGCTCCCAAAAAGGTGATATGGAGTATCACCTCAATGCAAAACAGTATTTAGAAATTAAAAGAGAGCGCAGGTACAATTGACATTAAAATGTATTACACACATATAAAACATAGTATAAAAATAGCAATGATTGACACCTCTACTCACCTGCACCACAGGAGAGAGAGAGAGACCGCACACTCCGTTGGAGAACGCAATAGGCATAGCAAGCATGTCAGCGGGAGCGAGCGACTGGATAGTACAATAGGTGCATTCCGGAGCATGCTACTGTGATGTCTGTTTAAACGGTCCGGACATACCTGTGTTGACCGGACCAGCCCCCCTCCCCCCCAACGATGCATCGCTGCCCGCGGACGCCTCTACCTGTCAATCAGTCAGAGGCTTTCGCATTAGTGAGCCATCGCATCTCACTGTGTATGCATGCGCAGTACAGCTCCTGCGTGCGCGCACACTGGACAAGGGCTTCAGTATGCGAACCTGAATTACTGTACTAGCAGAGTTTTTTGAGGCAGGATGTAAAAATGCGATTAGCGTCATTATACCGTGGCCACCATGGTGTGATAACACATTTCACGTGATCACACTGCAGTGGGTGCAAGTCATGTCATTAAGGCAGTGATTCCCAAACTGTGTGCCTAGTCACCCTGGGGTGCCTCAGGACACTTACAGGGGTGCTTTGGATTGGTGGTCAAAGTAATAGACAAAACCAGTGCTTGTGGCTGAAAATTATAAAATATGATTACAAACAGAAGCAAATATTGTCCCGCAACACACTAAAGAAACTAAAGATGACACATAAACATACTTTACTTACTGTTTTCTAAATTCTCAAAGAAACTTTTGGCCTTGGGGTGCTGCGAAAAAATTCTGATACTCTAGGGCGCCATGATTCAAAAAAAATTGGGAACCACTGCATTAAGGGGTCTATTCATGTAGCAGAGATAATCCCTGTGGAAAACAGGGCATTTCTCTGCTTTCTGCTATTCACACAGCGGGTTACCATTGAGAAGTTCCTGACTTCTCCAGCGGCACCCCCCTCCGTGCCTGAATCGCATCACCATACTTTAGCATGATGAGTAGGATTCATAAAGGAGCGGAAAGCTCTGATTTTCCCTTCTCCATGAGGAGAAGGATGGAGTAATCTGAACTGTGGTGCGGTAACTGCAGGGAAACTGAATGCTTCCCTGCTCTCTCTCTGGGACCCGACGCTGGCTCAGCCCCCCTGACCTCCTGTCAGCCACTGCAGCCTCCCGGGTGGTAAGTCGCCGGCGCAGGCTCAGAAAGGAATCCTCTGGCTAACTCACAGCACCGCAGAGGGGACCACAGATGAAGACGCCACTGCTGGAGCCCTGGGTACCGCATTGCATCGCCGAAGAGGTGAGTATACAAAGAATTGCTACTTATCAAAGCTATACATCGCATCGAACTGATGTGATGTATAGTGAGTGATAAGTAACAATTCAGTTTTAGTTTTTATTTATGAATAGACCCCTAAGTCCCCTCTGACCTGACTTCATGGTGTAGATTTACTAAAGCTTCTAAAACAAACCAATCAATCAGATTCTAATTATCATTTCTCTATTGCACTCTAGAAAATTACAGACGTAATCTAGTTGGTTGCAATTGGCAACCTCACCACTTGTCTGGTTTAGAAGCTTTAGTACATCTACCCTAATGAACAGGGGCGGATTTAGGGAGTAATTGCATCCCCCCCCACCTTGTCTAATTACCCCTCATTTGATGATAGCTAGTTTAATAAAATAATTAAAAAAGCCACTATGACTTATTTTTAATTATGTATGCAGTACATATTTACTAAGTATGACATCTTACAGGGGCAGTATGTGCATGTCCTACCAATTTACACGCCGTTCAAGATGGCAAAAGCATCTCTGGGCTGCGATCGCCTCTACCTGATTGACAGGCAGAGGCAGTAACAGGGTGAGAGCGGGTGTGCCAACGGTGTTAGAACGCCGTTGGCGAGGCAGGGGAAAACGCAGGGTCTAGTCAGTGGAGTCTCCATATGTATGTGTGCATATGTGCGAGTACATATATATATATATATGTATATATACTGCATATCTATCTATCTATCTATCTATCTACTGTATATATATATATATATATATATATATATATATATATAGTGTGTGTGTGTGTGTGTGTGTATATATATATATACACTAGGTGCTTCATCGCGCCCTACGGGCGCTCTTCACACCGTCGGAAGGGGTTAACCCCTGCACGCCTTTCTGGGGTTCAATATATGGAGTATTCCCTGCATTCCTAGTTTTGTTAGTGTTTGAATATTGCACAATGAAAGGCCTTCCGATGGTGAAGGGGGCGTAGTCCCTTGCAACAGGAAGGGGTTTGGGGAGTGGGGACCGCGGATGGGGAAGGGGGTATGAAGGCGCTGTGGGTGGGGTAGGAGCAGGGGTGTCGCAGGTAGGGGATGGCAGCTGCAGGGCTGTTGCGGATGGAGGAGGGGTTCCGAAGGCGCTGCAGATGGGGAAGGGGTGGGTGCGGGTGTGCAGTGGATGGGGGAGGTGTGCAGGGGGCGCGGTGGGTGGGGGAGGGGTGGATGCGGGGGTAACGTGGGTGGGGGAGTGGCGGGTGCGGTGCTGTTGCGAATGGTATAGGCGATGCGGATTGGGAAGGGCCTGCTGCGTGGGTGGGGTAGGGGATCCAAAGGTGCAGCGGGCGGGGGAGAGCCAGATGCGGGGTGTGGCGGATGGGGGAGGGGGTACGGAGGTGATGTAGGTGGTGGAGGGGCGGGTGGCATAGGGGGTCTGGAGGCGCCGCGGGTGGGTACCGGGGGAGGGGGCCGGGGGGGTGTTGTGTGTGGGGGAGGGGCAGGTGGGGGAGGGGCAGATGCTGGGCTGGATGGGGGAGGGGTTCCAGAGGTACTGCGGGTGGGTAAGGGTGTGGCGGGTGGGTAGGAGGTGTGGAGGCGTTGCGGGTGGGAGAGGGGGGGGTGCAGTGAATGGGGTTAGGGGTCCGGAGGAGGGAGGGTCCGTGTGTGTGTTGAGGTGTGGGGTCCGTAGGCGCTGTGGGTGGGGGTGCCACGGGTGGTGGAGGGACAGGTGTGTGGATTTGCGGTGGATGGGGGAGGGGGTCTGGAGGTGCTGCAGGTGGTGGAGGTGGTCCGGGAGTGTGGGAGAGGTGAGGTGCTGTGGGTGGGGGAGAGGCGGGTGAGGGGCTGTTGCGGATGAGGGAGGGGTTCCGGAGGCGCTGCAGGGTGGAAGGATGCAGGTGTTGCGGGTGAGGTAGGGGGCCTGGAGGCGCTGCGGGTGGGGGTGCGGTGGATGGGGAGGGGCTGCAGGTGGTGGAGGAGCGGGTGGTGGAGGAGGTCCGGAGGTGCAGTGGGTGGTGGAGGGGTGGGTGCTGAGGGTGGGGTAGTGGGTCCGAAGGTGTTGCGGTTGCTGGAGAGGTGGGGGTGTAGGGGATGGGTCAGTGGGTGCAGCGGATGGGGGAGGGGTGAGTGCGGGGGTTCAGCGGATGGGGAGGGGGTCAGGGGATGCGGGAGGGGTGGGGGTGCTGTGGGTGGGGGAGGCGGGGGAGGGGCTGTTGCGGATGGGGGAGGGGTTATGGAGGCGCTGCTGGTGGAGAAGGGTGCAGGTGTTGCGGGTGAGGTAGGGGGCCTGGAGGCGCTGCGGGTGGGGGAGGGAGGGAGGGGGGTGAGGGTGCGGTGGATCGGGAGGGGCTGTAGGTGGTGGAGGAGCAGGTGGTGTAGGGGGTCCGCAGGTGGAGTGGTTGGTGGTGGGGTAAGTGCTGCGGGTGGGGTAGTGGGACCGAAAGTGTTGCGGTTGCTGGAGGGGTGGGGGTGCAGGGGATGGGTCCGGGGGTGCAGCGGATGGGGGAGGGGCTGCTGCAGATGGGGGAGGGGTTTGGAAGACACTGCGGGTGGGGTAGGGGGTCCGAAGGCGCAGTGGGTGGGGGTGCCACGGGTGGTGGAGGGGCAGGTGCGGGGGTTTGCGGGGGATGGGGAGGGGTCCAGGGGCGCTGCAGGTGGTGGAGGGGCAGATATCAGTGCACATAGTCTCTGTGGTAGTTAGTGAGGGTTGGTGATGGTGTAAGAGGGGTGAAGGCCAGTACACAGACAGGCAGTTAGAGAGCAGGATGAGGGTGACAGGGCATAGTGACGGGGAGTACTTAGCAGATATAGGGGTGGGCTACAGGTGTGATGTCACAGTGTGTGTACCTTTGCTCTCATGTGTGAGGTATGTGAGGTATATGTGAGGTATATGTGAGGTATGTGTGAGGTAAGGATGTGCGGGTCGTGGTGGCCACTAACCTCCAGGCTGCTGCTGTGAGATGGTGACTGCAGAGGGAGGGAGCTCAGACCCAGCAGCAATGGGTCGTGGTCAGCATTCCTTCCTGGCCCCGTTCCGCCGCACACTGTCCGCCCCGTCTGACGGGCGTCATTCCTCCATCCTGCATGGCAGCGTCAGCTGCTGTGATCGCGGAGCATAGGTAAGCGTCCGGAGCCCTGTGGGCGGGCAGGCATGGTGTTTCCCTGGAGAGGTGCGGCGCGCGTCCTTAGGCTGCAGACGGAGGGAGCTCCGGCCCAGCAGCAATGTTGATTAGTGCGTGTCCCGTCCTGGCGCTGTCCCGCTGCACATGCTCCGCACCGCTTGCCGCTGAGCATGGCAGCCCTTGTGTTTATGCTGCAGATGCTGATCTAGCGGTGCCTGAGCTAGCGCCCTCTCCCTGGGGTGTGGGTGTCAGGCGGCAGGTATGTGTGTAGGTGGGAGAGGAGCTGCGGGCGGCGACTCGCTGCCTGCAAGTACCCTCCATATCAGCGCTGTTCCCCTCCCTGCAGATAGTGTCAGTGGCCGTGGTGTACTTTTGCTACTGGTGGCCAGGGCCGGTGCTAGGGTGTTCGGCGCCCCCCTTCAAACTATGAATTTTGCGGCCTCCCATATTCCTTTGTTGTGCATCGGGAAAAGTGGTGTGGTCTCACAACTAAGGGGCATGGCCACACAATAGTACCCCCATTTAAAATTACGCCACAATGTAGCACAATCTTATTCATCTTATACGTAATGCCCCACCCGTAGTAGTAGCGTCCTTATACGTAATGCCCCACCCGTAGTAGTAGCGTCCATATACGTAATGCCCCCCCAATAGTAGTAGTGTCCTTATACATAATGCCCCCCCAGTAGTAGTAGCAGTTATATGTAATGCTCCCCAACAGTAATAGTAGCGTCCTTATACATAATGCCCCCCCAGTAGTAGTAGCATCCTTATACATAATGCCCCCCCAGTAGTAGTAGCGTCCTTATACATAATGCCCCCCCAATAGTAGTAGTGTCCTTATACATAATGCCCCCCCAGTAGTAGTAGCAGTTATATGTAATGCCCCACAACAGTAATAGTAGCATCCTTATACGTAATGCCCCACCCGTAGTAGTAGCGTCCTTATACGTAATGCCCCCCAGTAGTAGTAGCAGTTATATGTAATGCCTCCCAACAGTAATAGTAGCGTCCATATACGTAATGCCACCCCTGTAGTAGTAGCATCCTTATACATAATGTGCCCCCAGTAGTAGTACCGTCCTTATACATAATGCCCCCCCAGTAGTAGTAGCATCCTTACATGTAATGCCCTCCCAGTAGTAGCGTCCTTATATGTAATGCCCCCCAGTATTAGTAGCCTCCTTATACGTAATGCCCCCCTATAGTAGTAGCGTCCTTATACGTAATGCCCCCCATAGTAGTAGCGTCCTTATACGTAATGCCCCCCCTATAGTAGTAGCGTCCTTATACGTAATGCCCCCCCTATAGTAGTAGCGTCCTTATACGTAATGCCCCCCCTATAGTAGTAGCGTCCTTATACGTAATGCCCCCCCTATAGTAGTAGCGTCCTTATACGTAATGCCCCCCCTATAGTAGTAGCGTCCTTATACGTAATGCCCCCCCTATATTAGTAGCGTCCTTGCATGTAATGGCCCCCCCAGTAGTGGCGTCCATAAAGTGCGCACACACAGACATACCTCACACACACACAATTCACACATACATACAAACACACACCCCCCACCATATATACACACACACACACCCCACTATACACACACACACACACACACACACTATATACACACACGCACACACATTTCTCTCTCACCCTCCACTTACCAAGTCTGGCTGGCCGTCACTGCAATGCTGATTCCACCACTGTTCAGCTGTCTGGTCCCGTGTAGCTCCGCCCCTCTATTCTGTGTAGCTCCTCCCCTTAGTGACGCCGTAGCTCCGCCCCCTTTTCGGGACCCGCACTGCACAGCACACAGCCCGCTGTCACAGGTGATTGGGGGGGGGGAGGACAGGCACAGCAGCCGGCAGCTAGTGGCCATCCTCACCTCCTATACTGTAAGGTAGGGTCTTGCACCTGACTGCTGCTGGCGCTGGGTATGGGGTAGCTCCCTGCAGCAGATGCAGTTGACTCCGCCCAGCTCTGTGACTCCGCCCAGCGTTACGGGCACAGAGTCACAGACTAAGGCAAATATATAGGAGATTATAAAAGAAATGTGAAACAGAACCTTGTCGGCGCTTATGTTAACTGCAGAGAGAATCCTCACTCCTTGGCACGATATAGCTTCGGCTCAATAGAAAGGAAATGAGTATTTCCTTTCCTTTCTATTGAGCCGAAGCTATATCGTGCCAAGGAGTGAGGATTCTCTCTGCAGTTAACATAAGCGCCGACAAGGTTCTGTTTCACTTTTCTTTTGTGCACTGTGATTGGCGAAGATGTGAGGGAACCTTCGTGTGGAACGTAGAGCCAGGGTTGGCAGCTGGATTGCGCACACTTGTAATTACCTACTCTGTATAATATATATATTATATATACATAGATATAGTCAAGAATAGGCAGCGGCACTCAGGGATTTCTGTAGTGAAAAAGCTGTACTGAACAAGTCACAAAAACAAACCGACGTTTCGAGGCTTGTGGCCCCTTTTTCAAGGTAAACAAGGGGCCACGAGCCTCAAAATGTCAGTTTGTTTTTGTGACTTGTTCAATACAGCTTTTTCACTACGGAAGTCCCTGAGTGCCGCTGCCTATTCTTTACTGTGCTGGACTACCCACAAGCAAAATCAAACAAAAAATAATAATAATTTTATATATATATATATATATATATACTGTGTGTGTATATGCAGTATGTATATATATATATATATATATACACACACATACAGTATAGCATACACATTCATACAGACACACACACAGTAGATAGATACATACATACAAACATACATACACAAACACACATACATAGATACATAGATAGTATACATACATACAAACTTGACATACTGTATACAGTACACTACATATTGCATATACAGTACTGTACCATCAGGGGCCGGGAGGCGGGAGCAGACGGGTGGCACTGTGTGGACGGAGGGAGCTGCTATCACTTAGCATGCGCAGACAGCAGATCCCCCAGGACATTCTCCATGCAGAGAGCTACATAGCTCTCTGCAGCTATAGCTCCGCTGTCGCGGTCGTGATCGCGGCTTTTGCTGAAATGGAGACACTCCTGTCTCCGTCTCAAAAATAAAAATGTTTGCTCATCAGGGGGAGGGGGGGTTTCCAGGTACTCGGAAACCCCTCCTGCGTGCGCCTGCATTGTCCGGACCGTTGGGGGGGAGGGCCGCGGTGGCTGTGTGACGTCACATGCAGTCGCTCCGATCTGGGAGATGGCGAGTAGCGGCCTGCCAGCGCGCAGGAGCTGCGCTGGCAGGGAGATACTCGGCAGGTGCAAAAGCATCGCTGCTGTGTGATGCTTTTGCACCTGTGCAGGGGGACAGGGCCTGACATGCGGGGCGGACTATCCCTGCTCTGGGCTTCCCCCCGCATGTCTGAGTAACTGATTGTAGATGTGCTAAATGTAGCACATCTACGACCAGATCTGAATCACCCCCACAGTACAGTAGATATATTTTGCAGTTACTGGTACATTTCTGGCTGACAGTACCAACACAAGTGACGCACCCCGGCAAGTGCCGCCCCTAGGCACGTGCCTCACATGCCTAATGGCAAATTCACCACTGCTCATGAATGTCATCTATCAGGGGCGCTTTAAGAGAGAAGGAGGCCCGTGTGCTGCCGTCTCCGTTCGGTACCCTCCTCTCTGCTGGCAGCGCTGGAGAGTATGAGTACAAGAGGGTTCAGACTCTACTGTGCATGTGCAGAATGCTGTGAAAATGGCTGCTGCAGTGACTTAACAGTGCTCCTACCATTGGTGCGGGACTTCGGAGGGTGAGTATTCAAAAAATAGGTGCAGCGTGTGCAATGGGGGCTCCCCCTGGACTCAGGGACCTGTGTGCACCGCACACTGCACCCATTATAAATATACCAGTGTCATCTATCAGTGGGGAACTTAGAAACAATAGGAAAGTACGGTTACATATGATAATCCATGTGAAAGATCTGTAAACTGTATTAATGCTCTTTTAGATAAGGAATAATGGACAGCAACTAAGTATTAAGAGTTATCTGATCTGCATTTAGTAATCTCATGCCATGTTTGCAAAACTCCACAGTGACATCTAATTTACAATAGTAGGTACATCAACCCATATGTAAATAAACTACAGTGCCATATAGTAGTACCTTCACCAGCAAACATTTATTTTACTTGAGAGAGTTAAAATTAATTTGCATAGCAGTAAATGCATGTTTGAACGTGCGGCCATTTCCTCTGTGCAAATGATCACAATGTACCCAGTAATATTACATTTATTGGGGAACAGAATGAATTACAGCTATTAAATTGGCATACTCACTGTTTTGAAATCAGTTGAACTTCCAGCATTTCCTTCATACTGGATTCATGCAGGTTCTGCCAGTTTGAAAACCATAGCAAAGTTGCTAGGGAAAAATAACAGGTTCTTCAGATTTGTGTCGTGTTTTGTTTTCAGGGAATCTCTGTGAACATTGTGCTTTGGAAGAAACCTCACACATGCAATTTGACTATTTTTAAAATAATGCTTTTTACTATGCACGCGCAAATATAAAGAACTGCCCAATGCTTAAAACATACTACATCTATGGTATCTTTAGTCAATAATTGGACAAATGTTAAAATAGAGATAAGTGTATCACTGTCACTGAAAGGAAACAGGCTAACATACATTTCTCTTTTTAGTGAGGGCACTGGCCCTTTTCTGCCCCTCTGTCCAGTCTTCATTTACCATTTTTTTGGACTATACTATATAATAAAGGGCTAACACTGCTCCTCACCTCTATGGGGGGAATTCAAGCTTTGTGCACCGGTGGCCACTAGATGATGCCCGACGTAGCAGTTCAATTGTTGCTCCATTCGGGTGCCCATAGCTTATGTTTTTCCGTCATTTTGATGGGCTGTTAACTAGTAAGAGGTATATTTACTAAAGTGCGGGTTTACAGAAGTAGAGATATTGCCCATAGCAACAAATCAGATTCTAGCTATTATCTTCTAGATAGAAGATAAGTAGAACCTGATTGGTTGTTATGGGTGACATCTCCACGTCTGTAAACCCCAGTGACCTGCAATGAGGTAAATGGCTGGGAAGGCACTGGCTAGTACCAGGCCCAGATTTACACACAATATACAGTATGAGCCAAGGGTTCATGTGGGCATTATACAGAGGTACAGCAGTATATACTACTGGAAATATGGGGAGTTTTGATCAGAGATGTGTATAAAAGATAGGAGGGTGGAGGCACTGCCTCACTTGCCATAGACTTTTGTCTATAAAAATAATTAGAATAATACAAAGAAGATATTTATAATATATTCTTTGTTTTTTTCATATAATTTTTATAGTCAAACTCGAGTATGCTGGAGTAGGACAGGAGAGGATCTGCCTCCCCTCACTGCACGTCACTGGTAAACCCTCACTTTAGTAAACATACCCCCAAGACTTTGATGTATTAAAAGAACCAGAAGATTTATGAGCCAAAGCGTGAAGTAAGGGTCTCCCCCACCCCGCTCCTTCTCATGGGGAGGATGTTGCGTCACCTGTACTGCACAGGATTTCAGAGCATCCTTTGCTCACCATCATTCCTCTAAAATTCTTTATACATTTTAAACATGAAATGGCATGAAATTAGGTGCTACCAGCAGCCCTACTATAATAAGTATATTGTCTGGTGGCAGGGCTGCACAGGATGCTACTTTGGTTTAGTCAAAGCATAGAAGAGTGTTACTTAAGAAGAAGGGACGGATTTGGAATTACTCTGCAGATCTGGCTTCTTACTGGTGATGGGGCATTTTGTGGACACATTTAGACCAGAAGATTTAAGGCATTTTTTTGCCAATTTATCTTATCATCTTAAAAATAAGTTTCTAAGCTGCAACATCACATCCTCCTGAATTCACTGAAATAGACTTGTCAGCTTGTAGATTGGAAAATTATAATTTCTTTCTATGAGACATACCTGTATACTGGTGATCTGTGACTTTTCTAAGCTGACCCTGGTGTATTATTTAACCAGACTGTCAGTGGCGGAACAAGCAAGCGGTGGGCCCAGGTGCAACAAAATGCTTTGGGCCCCCCCCCCCCCATCCCATCCAAGTCCACCCCATGGGCAGTGCGCGCCGCAGGCGCGCGCAAAAATACATAGTGGCGTGGCTTTGTGGGGAAGGGGTGTGTCCACAAAATAATACCAATTCATAAAACGGTGCACAGTAGTCTCCATTCTTCAAATTACGCCGCACAGTAGCACCACTACACCAGGTAGAGACCCTTTTACTCCTTACAGCGAACAGATTCCCCTTTTTACACATAACGGCAGACAGTGTGCACTTTTTACACATAACGGCAGACAGCGTGCCCTCGTTACACATAGCGGCAGACAGCATACACTTTTTACACAATGGCAGACAGCGTGCCCTCGTTACACATAGCGGTAGACAGCGTGCCCTCGTTACACATAGCGGCAGACAGCGTGCACTTTTTACACATTACGGCAAACAGCGTCCCCATTTTACACATTACGGCAGACAGCGTCCCCATTTTACACATTACGGCAGACACCATACACTTTTACACATAACGGCAGATAGCGTGCCCTTTTTACACATTACGGCAGGCAGATTCTACCTTTTTACACATAGCGGCAGGCAGATTCCCCATTTTTATACATAGCGGCAGGCAGATTCCCCATTTTTATACATAGCGGCAGGCAGATTCCCCATTTTTACACATTGCGGCAGGCAGATTCCCAATTTTTACATTGCGGCAGGCAGATTCCCCATTTTTACACATTGCGGCAGGCAGATTCCCCATTTTTACATTGCGGCAGGCAGATTCCCCATTTTTTACATTGCGGCAGGCAGATTCCCCATTTTTATACATAGCGGCAGGCAGTCCCCCCTTTTTACACATTGCGGCAGGCAGTCCCAACAAATAAAAAAAGAAAGAGACAGAAAGAAAGAAAGAAAGAAAGAAAGAAAGAAAGAAAGAAAGAAAGAAAGAAAGAAAGAAAGAAAGAAAGAAGAATTATACTTACCCTCTCTGTTGGCTCAGGCTCCTCGGTGCAGCTTCCCGGGCAGTAGAGAAGAAGGAGGAGGGAGGTGAAGGAGGGAGCCGCAGCAGCGCTGTGTTACTGGTGGAGGCGCTGCTGCTGCTGCCCCTCTGCTTCCCTATAGGCTGTTCTCAGAGACAGCCTATAGTGAAGCAGAGGAGCAGCAGCAGCAGCGCCTCCACCAGTAACAAAGCGCTGCTGCGGCTCTCTCCTTCACTGAGAGACTGTGACCTGTTTGTATATGAGGGAGGGAGGGACGGACCCTCCTCCCTCCTTCGTGTGCGGGTGGCCAGAATCGTTCCTTATGACGGGCGGGTCACGGGAGCGCTGGTGTGCGGCTGCGGCATGACATACAATGAGTCATTGTGACTCATTCATGTAATGCCGGCCGGCGGCTGTGGGCCCTTGAGTGCGGCGGGGCCCCAGTGCAATGCACTGCCTGCCCCGCCAGTAGTTCCGCCCCTGCAGACTGTTATATAACTAGTCCCTTCAAGACAGTGAGGAAGCTGTAGCTTGTTCAACATGAAATAGCTCCATGACCAGATGGAGTCTTCTAAAGTCACCCTAGTGCATTTGGGATCCAGCGTAATAACCCAGAGCCTTGTTGTGATGGGGTTGTTGAATCCATAGCTCCAAACACTGGACTTTTCTTTGTATTTTTCATTGAGGGCAGTGATTTATGCAGATCTTTTAACATCCCACCACAGCATCTTAATCGGATTCATGTCTGCTCTTTGACTTTGTTATTCCAAAACTTTCTTATTTATCCATTACATACTAGCATGCAAGCTTAGGCTCAGTGTCCTGTTGCATGTTAACATTTTGGCAGAGTTGTCAGACAGATGTTTTCATAGTTTCTTTTAGAATACCCTGGTGTAGAGAGAAGTTAATTAGTCTATATAATTGTGATGTGTCCAGACCCTGTTACTGCAAAACAACCATGAATAATCTCCTCTCCATAACCATACTTGACGGTAAACATGAGGTTCTTGTGGTAATATGGTATGTTTGGTTTTTGCCAAACATGGCATTGCGCATTAAGGTCAAAGTACTCTCTGGTTTGTCTGTTTGGGTGAAGAATGTGAGGTGCACATGGGCCTATGCTCACTCTGTAAATATTAATTTTCTCACTTTGCCACCAACAGTACCATTTTACTGATGCTTTCTCGAGAAATATGGAGCCCCTCCAAATAAATAAATAAATAAATAAAACATTTAAACTACACCACAGAGTAGTGCAACCTTATTCTCATTACACTGCACAGTAGTACCCCTCATTAACATAACACCACCCCACAGGGGAGAGAGGGAGGGAAAGAAAGAGATGGGGGAGAGGTAGAGAGATGGGGAGAGAGAGAGAGAGAGAGAGAGAGAGAGAGAGAGGAGGGGTGGCAGAGTGAAGAGAAAGGAGAGATGGAAGAGAGGAAAGAGAGCAGAGGGAGAGAGAGATGTGAGAGAGTGGTGAGGGAGAGATGGGAGAGAGAGACAGGGATGATGGAGACAGAGAGGGGGTGAGGCGGAGAGATGGGAGAGAGAGGAGAGACGGATCAGTCTTGGAATGGCAATTAAACCAAAAATACACACACTGTGTCCAGCACACAGCACCCTGCTGATGCTGACTGTGGCAGGCAGGATCCTACACAGCAACCCACTGCCCCTACATGGTCATGTGCTTTGTTCAGCACTTGATTCATTCAAACTGTGGCAGACTTTACAATCAATCTAAAATCCTCAGGCAAAGCACTGATTGTCCAGCAGTGCTTTGCTGTGAAGTTTTTAGATTGACACTGAACCCAGGTGCCCCTGTGCACCGCACACCTTGCACCTATTATAGATACACCAGTGACTGTAGCTTTTGTTCATTACAATCTGATGTTTTACTGGAAACCCCACTCCTATAAGAATTGCCAAATGTCTTCAATGCTCTCCATTTCTCCCTCTATAGAATGGTGTACTTCAAATTGTCAGAGCAATTTAGAATGATGTACTGTATGAGGAAGGAATGCCCAGATTTTAGCTGTGAGAATGTATATGTGTAAGGGGGAGACAATCCAGACTGCGACACTCCTTGGAGACTCATTACTTGTGGCATTAAATACATCAGTCAACTTATCGAAAGGGAAGTCTCAGGTTATAATAATGAGCTGCCAAAGGCTTCCAAACTCGAAAAAATTATGTGGTTGAGTTTTTAATAATGCAGATTATATAGTCAATCTGGTAAACATGGTAAATATGTTGTCTTATTATTTGATGAATAAAAAATATTTTGTAAGTTATTTCACTCATTAAATTTATAAAATTGGCACTTGGTGAGAACTAGATCATTGTTAATTATGTTCTGAAAAGTAAAAACACAGATGTAAAAGAGGATGAATTGACTTTTCTCTGTGTCTGTACATGGTGTTTCATATACAACAATAACATTTGTAATATCTGTTTAGAAGCGGTTTTGATAATTTTACACCTTACACTTAATTGGTAATTTTTTTTATAATCATTTACTTTGGGTGTATTATACTAATCACATGTTCTTATTACTAAGATAAAACATACCTATAGTTACAAATATTATGTCATTTTTTTTTTGAGTTTTAGAATATGATGAAATAGATGAAACACATTTCACACTTTCACATTTAAAATCTGATAACACTGTGCCAATTTCAATTGGACCAAAATACAGCATGTTCTGTTCAGTAACGGAGTGAGTATGCAGTTAGTCATAAAGGGAAATTCAGTGTCTGTATTTTGCAATGTTGAATCAGCTTTCTCTCAGTTTTAATCCAGGAAGGCATGAATTGGAGTTCAGCTATAATGACTTGTACTGTAGTTCCTCCAAACTCCCATGATAAGCTACACAAGTGACATACAGTACAGTACAGGAGTAAATTTACTCAGCGGTGGGATTGAAATCTTGGCGGTTTTGCAGCGGTATTCCATTGCGCAGATTTACAACACTATCAAGAAACTACACTTTAGAATGGAATAGAACTTTGAATGACAATGTTTTTACCACTAGAACCTGCTGCAAAACCACCGCAATCCCGCCTAAATAAATAACCTGCTTCTGACAGGCAGATTTGCAAGCAAACAGATGGGTCTCTGCTTAGATCATGGCTGCGATGCATACACGAGTCGGCACATAGTGGAGCATATGCTCTGCGTATGCTCAGTGTCACTTCTAGCGGCGGACAAGCAGTGCGATCGCAGGGGGTGCCTGCTGCGGCACTTTGTGGCTCCTTCTGCTCCCACTCCTTCCTCTTCCATATTACTCCACTCGGGGGGCGGAGTTTTGCGGAATGATGCGGTTGCCTCGTGAAGTCATGACGCAACTGCATCATTCTTCAAAACTCCGCCCCCCCCCCCAAGCAGAGTACTGTATGGGCGGGAGGAGGGTGAGCAGAATATCAGCGCTGGCGGAGCAGAATATGAGCACTGACATCTTTTTCTGATACCTTATATCATTATCAAAAGTAGTAATATAGACAAATGCTTTGAGGTAAGCATTCTTTACATCTTAATTTTAATTATAACCAATGTGTTGGGAACTTTGGATCATCTGGATAAATAAAGAATGGAAATTCTCATTAAAACCAGGGATATTTTATCTACAACACCAAGACCTGTCCTGGCAGATCCAGGGCAAGAAGACAAATTCTCATTTGATGGTTTAAAGAAATCCCTTTCAACCAATTATGCACAACATGCAGCCTACAAGGTGATTTTACAGGGGAACCAGTGATATTGGCCCAAAATACTCCTGCAGTATTTCTGTTCTGAGTGCCTGCATATCTGTCATGCATTGACACCCAGTGCATGAAACTCCTGGCAATGAGCATGATACCCTGCGCATGAAACCCCTTGCAACGAGCATGACATCCAGTGCATGAAACCCCTGGGAACGAGCGTGACACCCAGCGCATGAAACCCCTGGCAACGAGCAGGTAATTTAAAAGTAATTAGTAGCTTTACAGTAGGGCATAATGTATCACAGGCATTGCAGTGTATGGCATAATATGGTGCAGGGGCATAATATGGTGCAAGGGGCATTACTGTGTGGGGCTTAATATGGTGGAATGTTTTGTTTTTTCCTGTGGTGGACGGGTCTGTTGCTGCAGGGTCAAAAACTGGGGTGTAAGGTAGCTTTTTGTGTGAGGCCACGCATTTTTCTAATGCTCGCACTAGGAGCCCAGTTGTCTAGAAACAGCCCTGCGTACGCTTCCACTATGCATTCACTTCGATGGGAGACTTCAGTTGAAGTGAATGCACTTCAATGCATTCACTTCAATTGGAAATCTGTGGGAGCTGTCTAGCAATGCGTACGGGATGACATATCACGCTGCATATACATCGCGGTCCCGTTACAGAATGCTGCTATATGCAGCAACACTAGCAAGACACATCTATAGTTGCTTAGTGTTAAAAATAGTAAAAAGCATTTAAAAAATTGTGTGGTAATCCCACCTATTTCAGAACTAGCGCTGGGTTATTTATTATAGTCGGGAAGTGAAAAATTGGGGTCCCCCTATTTTCCCCCAGCCAGAACTAGGCTGAACATCCAGGGCTGGTGACTATATTGCAGAAAGACTCACAGCATGGGGTCCTCCTCCTATAATGTTTTTCAGTCCTAGACTGCCCAACCCAGTGCTATACATCCCTAAGGAAGTGTGGATGTCAAAATATATTGACATCCTTGGTGACAATGGGTGCAGAGGTGATTCATAGTTAATATTAATATTGTTGTTTATGGGTGGACTACTAATCCCAACAAGTCCACAAGTGCCATCATGTCTGGCACCTGTAAATAAAATATTAATACAAACACAGGACACACACTACAGAATTTTTTTTAAGTAAATAAACACTCAGTGACACACCTTGGTTACCCATATACTAATCACTCAATTTTTAGGCATGATTGTACTTTAATCCAAGTAGGAATCATGGGTTTGCTGCAAACCCAACCCCCCCCCCCCCCCCCCCCCGCCCCCTCCCGCCACACACACAAAGGATTGTGATACTGGTCTTCTTTCCAAGACATATGACACCAAAGATCCACACAATACCCTTGATAGAAATGTATATGATCTAACACACATGTACAGCTGAGGTGTACCTTAATTATTAGGACCACTGTAACAACTTCTGTATTTGGGAAATCCCAAAGAAAATTCAGGCTTTAGGGGCATATTTATCAATTTATCAAAGTCGGGGCATCGACACAGAGTTAAACCATGTGAAAAAAAAGTAGCTCATAATCTTTAGAATGGTCTGCAGAGCAGATTTGGAATGGCATGCAGAGGCGGATTTAGACCTCTTTGAGCCCTAAGCAACACCCTTCCTCAAACAATCCCCCCCAGTCAGTCAGTGTATGCCAAACCCCACCCCCATCCCCTAAGTGATAGCTTGCACAGAGACTTCCACCCTGGACCAGGTGACAACATACACAGACAAACTCCCACCCCCTGCACTGACAGCTTGCACAGGCCCCCATCTTCACACCCGGACCCGGTTACAGAAGTGTGTGCAGGGTTAAGGGCACAGTAGTGTATGCAGGGTAAAGGTACAGTTGTGTGTGCCAGGTTATGAGGTTAAGGGACAGTAGTGTGTCC
The DNA here is from genome assembly GCF_028390025.1 of Pseudophryne corroboree. NCBI lineage: Eukaryota > Metazoa > Chordata > Amphibia > Anura > Myobatrachidae > Pseudophryne > Pseudophryne corroboree. The sequence continues at coordinate 575,698,873 of NC_086447.1, read as the reverse complement.
AGGGTTAGGGGGCTAAGGGTACAGTAGTGTGTGCCGGGTTAGAGAAGTAAGGGTACAGTAGTGTATACAGGGCTAGTGGGTTAAGGGTACAGTAGCGTGTGCAGGATTGATGCGGGGACGGGACAGGGAATTAGACCTCTTAAAGCCCATAAGCAACGCCCTTCCTCAATTCCCCCCAGTCAGTCAGTGTATGCCAAACCCATCCCCAGCCCCTAACTGATAGCTTGCACAGATACTTTCACCCTGGACCAGCTGACAACATACACAGACACCCCCCCCCCCCCCCGCACTTAGAGCTTGCACAGACCCCTCCCCCCTTCATATCTGGACCCGGTTACAGAATTGTTTGCACAGTAGTGTGTGCAGGGTAAGGGTACAGTTGTGTGTGCAGGGTTATAGGGTTAAGGCCGTGGTTCCCTAACTTTTTTTAATATGGCACCCTAGAGTATCAAGGCCCCTAGGCAAAAAGTTTCTTTGAGAATTTTAGAAAAACAATAAGTAACTTGTGCTTATGTGTCATCCTTAGTTTCTTTACTGTATTGTGGGACAATATTTGCTAACGTTTGTCCTCATATTTTAAAATTGGCAGCCACAAGCACTGGTTTTGTCTATTACTTTGACCAAAAATTGTTTGAATTGGTCCTGGACCACCAATCCAAAGCACCCTTGCAAGCAGGAGCTGCGCTGGCCTGAAGTTACTCCAGAAATACAAAAGCATCACCGCTGTGCGATGCTTTTGTATTTGTGTGGGGGGTGGGGGGTGGCACTGACATGCGGGGCAGACTAGCCCTGTGCTGGGCGTCCGCACGCATGTCAGGGAAGATGATCGTAGCTGTGCTAAATTTAGCAGAGCTACGATCAACTCGGAATGACCCCCTTTGTCATTATCATTACTGGCTTGCAAAGCTCTGAACTGCTACAGCCTTAAGGGGTCATTCCGAGTTGATCGTAGCTGTGCTAAATTTAGCTAAATAAAGTGTCATTGAGTTTTTAAACATAATTCAGTGCAATAGATATATTTTTACATTGGTTTGATATATTGGAGGATTATGCTATCTTCACAGAGTTTAGACAACTGCAGACAGTATATTACTAGCGCCTGCTGTAGGTTAATGTTTAAACGTTTTAGAATATATTTTCTAACCCGCTTGGTTAAACAGGTCACAAAAAAGTGCTTATACTAGGCTTATCTGTTACACTTCTAAACCCTGGTTCCTTAATTTTTGGCGTAAATGTCCCAAGATTAAAGTCATATGGAGAGTTATGTTTTAATTACTTAGTCATCTTCACAAAATTATGATTGACATTTGAACCTATATGAGACATCACACATCATCCCACAGCTCTTTAAAGAGGACCTGCAATGCTCAGACGTAAGAGAAACATTTTTGGTACAGGGCTAATCTAGCATTGCGTTCGTTATACACAAATATATATTTTACATAGTGTAATATATTATTGCTGCTTTCCTTAGAGCTAAACTTTCTATTCAAACTCAGTTGCTACTTTTTGACTTGGTTTCCTTAGATTTATTGAGCTCACATTCTCTGGCAAATACAAGTAATCCATTTGAAAACTAGAACAATATTATCTTATTACCTTCCATTCAAAGAACATTCACATGTTATATTTAGATAGTAAAATTATTAAAACACTGTAAGGATATAGGCCAAAATGATGCATGATTCAGTTTTAATATCCCATATGGAATGTGACTTACATTGAATTACAGTGCTTCTGTTGTTAGCTACGGTATGTAGTTATGTCTACTTCTACATCTTTGATGATACTAATACAGTGCACCTGGATTATTCCACAAGATACATTCATGGCATATTCCTTAAGATGTACTAAAATAAGGGTTCAATGTGATCAGTGTAGGATTAATACTACAATGAGCCCTGCGCCCATCATTCCTTTTCTTACCATATTTTGTGGCTTGGCTGATCTGATCTGAAGCCTAGATTTTGTTCCTAACCCCTTCATGCAAATACTTCCTGAAACTCATCTGTATTGACTGCTAAATATGTATGGGGAATATGTGTCACTGTGCATCCTCTGTTTCTAAGAAAGTCTGACTGTCAGCTTTAACCACATTCCAAATGGAATGCGAGTACTGGCACTGAGCTGGGGGAGTTTAGGTATTATGGACACCTCTGCTCAATAGGCATTCAAGTATATGTGCAGTTTGATCGGTATCCGGACTGTAGGTTGACATTGTCTAGTTCGACACACATTATGTCGACACTTATTGGTCGACATTGAGTAGATCGACACAGGAGATAGGTCAACATGAATAAGGTGGATATGGAAAAAGGTCGACATGAGTTTTTCACATTTTGTTTTCCTTTTTTTAACTTTTTCATACTTTACGATCCACGTGGACTACAATTGTGAACGGTAACCTGAAGCATGTTGAGCGAAGCGAGCCATGCGAGGGGACACGGTGCACTAATTGGGGTTATCCGTCACTTTACGAAGAAAACTAAACAAAAAAACCCATTAAGAACTCATGTCGACCTTTTTTCCATGTCGACCTTGTTCATATCGACCTGATGGCTGCGTCAACCCATTTCCTGTGTCGACCTAGTCACTGTCGACCAATAGGTGTCAACCTAATGTGTGTCGACCTAGACACTGTCGACCCTGAGTCCCATACCAGTTTGATCTGCTTACTACATTTAACAAAGGAAGCAAAGCATCACTTAAGGGGGGTACTCACGGAGCGATAATGTAAGCAATCTGACTAGATTACTTAGATGTTAAGCATGATCTCTCCGTGTGTGCTCCCCACAGCGATAGCGATGCGCGGCCCTTAGATTGGCCTGCATGGAGGGGGCCCGGGTGCACCTCCGGGTGGACCCCTTCTCTGGCATTGTGCAGGAGTCTACTGCGCATGTGCAGGTCTCTGAAAACATGGTGCCTGCCATGATCCAGAGACCAATTAGGCTACTGCGCATACGCGGTGGCCATTTTGGCAGCTATTTCCGCCGCGACTGCAGCACCCGACGCTGGACTCCAGAAAGGTAAGTATTAAAATGGGGTAGTATGTGCAATGTGGGCCCTCCCCCGTGGACCCAGGAGCCCGTGTGCACTGCACACATTGCACCCATTATAGAAACGCCAATGACTCTGCCCCAGCCCCTCAACCTTTTATACTCAGTCACTGTAAACCATGCAATGTTTGTTGCCAAAACCACAACAGTATATTTATTTAGATTAATTATAGGAAAGTATGTGGCAACCTTCAAACCCTCAAAAGGATAATATTTATAAACAACAATAGTTGTAAGAACATGAACTAGAAATAACACACAGTAATTGAAAATAGCAATGAAACTATTGCAGAGAATGAAAAACAATTAATTTGCAAGTAAATAGATTATAGAAAAAAAGACAATTGGTAATTTTTGGAAATATCAATAGACATCAGTGTTAATCAATGTTTGGCAATCATAGAAATCACGGTTAGGTAGAAGAAATTGATCAAGGCACATAAAACAATATTCTGGCAGAGATGTTCACAATGCAGTATTGATGAACAACATAGATCCTCACATGAGAATATTGACAGGCAATATAGAAAATAAAATAGAAAAGAATGTAGACAACAGAAAGCAAGATCGTAGAAATGACACACACAATTGGAGGAATGGTAGCAACCACTGACACAATTTGCACCAATTATTCCCTAAACTCCAAAACTTCAAATCAATTCCTTAATCTAAAATAATCTCTACACAGAATAACAATTATAGTCACACATCACAGTCACACACAGTGTTGCAGCATATAAATATACATTGCAATACATTAATGTTGCAAGCTTGGACTTTCAGTGGGTATCAAATGGCATTGGCATGCATGCAACATGTCACTATTTAATATAACTTCAAATAACAAGGTTCAGATGAAAGCACTTTCCAGCAAATGATATTAGATGTAATTTAGACTAGTGCTCCTTACCTGACAGTCTCAGTCAAATGCAAAGCTAGACTCTGCATGCAACTTAAACACATCTAAAGACACAGTTGTACTCTGAGTGCAGCTTTAAACACATGAAACATCCTGACTAACTCTGAATGCAGCCTGAATGAGTTCAAATGTACTGCACTAATGGACTGAGAAGGCAACTGGAACATATAGCAAGTACTTGTCTGTAGTAGAATTTGTATGCTACGCCAAATGTATGGCTAGTAATCGCCAATTGTCTCTTTAACACATTAAAGTCTCCCACTCTCAGTATGCAAGTTAACTGATTTATACAGTAGCTCTCACTAATGCACTAAAGTCTCTTTAATTCACAGTGTGTGGATCAAATGTTATAGTCCCCCGTGATGGAAGACTCTCCTGATAATGTTCACTTGACTGGATGAGCCTTGTGCTGGCTCTCTCTTATCAGGATCAGCATCAGCTTCACACCGCTAATGATAGCTCTGCAGCTCTCACTGCCTGGTGGCAGCTCACTCTGCCTTGTGCCACGCTCAACACTGCAGCCACTACAGGGTTGTCTCTTCCTGCAGATCTGCTCCTCAGTGGCAGTTCTAATATGGCTCCACTCCCAAGCAGGACTGACCATGCAATTACAGTCATCCACCTGGCTTCTCCCCATCTGCTGCTTTGAGGACCCCATTTGGTGACAAGGCAGGGCCTTTTATCAATGTCGTAACTAGACAGTTTAGTGCTGGGTGCAAGAAACAGCATCAGCACGCTCCCCCCTATGTAAAATAGGGCAATTACGCGCAGTAGGCGCGCCCCAACAATATAGGTACACATTACGGCAGGCAGAGCTCCCTTTTACACATTACGGCAGTCAGAGCTCCCTTTTACACATTATGGCAAGTAGAGTCCCCCTTTTACACATTACAGCAGGTAGAGTCCCCTTTTACACATTATGGCAGGTAGAGTCCCCATTTTACACATTACGACAGGTAGAGTCCCCTTTTACACATTATGGCAGGTACAGTAGAGTCCCCTTTTACCCCTCTATCTAGATAGATAGATAGATAGATAGATAGATAGATACTTACTGACTGTCTCTCTGCTGGCTCAGGCTCCTTGATGCAGCTGCTGGCAGATCCCGCCTGTCCCTTTCTGCCTCCCAGCATTCACAGCGGTGGCGGCCAGCCAACGTGGAAGGAGAGGGACAGCTGCAGTGGCGCCACCACCAATTACAGTGCGCCGCTGTCGATTCAGAGTCCCACTTACTCCTCCTTCTTCCCTGCCCCCGGAGCTGCTCCTCTCCTCGCTCTTACTGCAGCACACAGCACAGGCGGCTTGTAATGAGTCAGTCTGACTCATTATAATGCCTCAGATTTTGAACCCTTTGATAGTGCCATGGTGACGACACAGCAGCGATGCTTGCAGTTGTGCCATCAGGGTGACTGTGCTGTGTGCCAGTCACCACTGGCACACATGTACAGTAGTTACAGCCCTGGCTAAGGATCTGTCAAGGAATAGAGATGATACAGTATTTTGAAACCCACCACACACAAGAGTCTGGAGTTGGTGGTGCCTTGGGTTAATGAATATCATTCTGACAGTAAATATACTACCAGTAATGCACTTTGGACAATCGTTGAATCTGATCGGAATTTACACACTGAGAAATACTAGAATTATGTCTAGTGACACCCCATGTAGAAATACCAAGGATATTGTGGTGAAAAAAGACATATCTGGATTTGTCAAGGCCCTCTCACCACATTTTCAAGCCTTAAAAATGGCTGTTTAGGTGTTTGAGGTGCATCACATGTAGTTACTTGGTACTACATGTGGTGCATGTATATAAAATGAAGGTGACTTGCGGCACTCACGGACACTAGTAAAATCCAACCATTGAGACATCTACATTTCGGTTTTGTTAACTGTCGTCAGGAATGCAAACAACAACTTACCTTAAATAGACAAACAAACACCCAGGTGCTTATGATGTGCCGGGGCCAAAAGCTCAGGAGATGTGATGACATCATCAATAGCTGCTGCAGGCAGGGGCTGACCACACGTAACATATGTACAAAATTGCAATTTGCATAATTTCACATTTTCACTAGACTGGGAAAATTAAAACTGTCACAAAACAGATATTTATATGAAACAATTAACAGATAGATTTTCATTAGGTCCAGCAAGGTGGATCGTGTTCATTGCCTCCCTCTGCAATCAATTTTTATTTCTATCACCCCTCTTATGATCCTCTGGGACGTGATCTATCATTTTATACCTCAGGGTAGCTAAGGGATGTCTACAATCTCTAAAAGGTATGGCAACAGACTGGTCTGCTTTTTTACCTTCAGTAGCTAGTCTAATGGAACTACGGTGCACGGTCATGCGTTCTTTAAATTACCTGGATGTTTTACCGACATAATAACTACCGCATGGACACCGTATGTAATATACCACAAATTTACTGGTTCAGGTAAGTACATATCTGATCTTAATTCTACATCCTGTATGTGGATGTGCAAGTGTATCTCTGACTTCTAAATATGAGCAGATAGTGCAACCTAGGCACTTACAGTACTGTATATACCCCTGCTTTTTTTGTCAAAAAATATTCCAGGTTTACTTTCGTATTAGATATGTCTGAGTGAACAATCAGGTCCCTGATGTTCCTACCTCTCCTAAAATAGGGGAGGAAGTGTTTGTCTTTTAAAGAAGGTAAATCTGGATCACCTCTCACTACTGGACAGTATTTGTTGACTATTCCAGTTGAATGGGAGCTAGAGTAAGTTTATTTGTTGACCCGTATTTATGCCTTGTCTGCCTTGCTACTCCTAGCAGTTACCTCAGGAGACTATAGCATATGCAACGCCCTACTCATGGCTGATTGTAGTCATTTATTAGAGTACCCCCTCTGTAGGAATTTAGCTCTGATTTTTTCCATCTGCATTTGTTCATCTATGGGATCACTACAGATACAATGTACTCTTGAGAATTGAGAGTAGGGTAAACCCCTAACAAGTGGTATGGGGTGATGGCTAGAGTCAGAAAGCAATGTGTTACAGTTGTCTTATGCTGGGAACACAGTCACTAATAGATATATCTGCAGATCAATTGATCTGCAGATATATCTCTGGATGGGCCGGGCAGTGTAGGACTGATGCCAAAAACTGGGTGGGCGTTTACACACACAGCGATGCACCAATATGCGATATGTCTGTGAACGACGGCATTCACAGACATATCGTTCGTACACACTGGCCGACAGATCCGCGATATATCGGACAATTAATAGAATGGCCAATATATCAGCCAGTGTGTACGCACCATTACAATAGAGAGATGTCAATAAATGATTCTGGTTTTTATAAATAGCAACATCCAAAAATTGAATGGAATCAGCATTTATCTCATATACTCATAGATATTGATAATGTCGATATTATCTTAAACAGTAAAGCTATACCTTTAAACACACCTTTACCATGGAGCTGCTGCAGTCGCTAGCTCACGCTACGTACTTCGTACGCTATTTGCGCACAGAGTCCCGTACCGTGTACGCACTCAGCGTACAAACGCCGCATTGTGGGTACAAAGCACAAACAGCGTGCGCACACACAATTTATAACCTTTAAACCTTGTTAATGATATAATGCAATGATATGATTACACTTTAAACCCTTAGCAGCAAAGTACTGCAACGATGTTATACCTTAAACCTTAAGTAGCGCTGACGGTATAAAGTACCCGCAGTGCGTACACCTTATCAATGCCTATACACCTTATACAGATAAATACACTTTAAAACCATTGCAGGAAAGTGAAGACACAGCACAGTTTTGTAGTTGAACCACAGGGTTTCTAAGGCCACAGTGGATTATTCAAAAAGGTAAACAGTACAATTTATACACTACAGGCTAACAAGATAAGTCTAAACAGAATAATGGCTACAGAGAATGTACATACGTGAGAATGTTCGCAAGCGCAACCCAGCCGGTCCTCCGCTGGTCATACAGATAGCGTTCAGAGTCTTCTGACCAGCCAGGCAGCAACAGGCTTTTTTATACACTACTTCCATATACAATACAATGGTCACTGTAATCCCTTTGTCTATTGGACACAGAGATGTATCTTTACATTAAAGGAGAAGTCATAGGTTGATTTGAAAAGGTGGGCTATGTCTTTCTCAACTGCTCTTGTGGGTGGTCTCCTCTGGATTCCCCCCGCATACATAATATACAGTAAATAAAGTTTAAACCTATTTTATGCTTCTGCATCTAACTATCCTCAGGAACATGCGATCTTCCTCAAACCAACACCAGAATGTTTCCCTTAAAATACCCTACAGCTGGATACCAAACACCACCTTGTAACCTTGTTCTGTCCCCTCCTATCCTGTAAAGGTGAATCCCCTTGTTCTGTTACCATTTTAAACAGCTATTTCTTTCTGATGTGGTGCAGGGGGCTATGTGTACAATGTGCACTATTTGGGTTAAATATGTAATGTTCTAATAACCCTCTACGCGCTCACAAACTCTGCCGTAAATACCCATATCACGCGCATGATCGCCGGAGCGATCCTACGCAAATTGCGGATATGTGCACGCACGGAGGACTGAGTGCACGAGCAGCGGGCATGTGCATGGGGTTAGTACAAGGCATATGTATTACAATATTTTTCGACTTTGACAGTCCATCCTTTGGCAGTCAACAACAACTGCCACTATCTAAACATTAAACAGAATAATATACAATACAATATCTACAGATGGTTGGATAAAAATATACAATACATTATCTACAGATGGTTGGATAAAAATATACAATACATTATCCATAAAATAATTGGATGGTAGGAGGAGAGGTGTAGGCGGGAAATGTATGACCTAGTGGGATAGTAAAAGCATGTATGTATGAAATCCATGTCTGAGGAGCATGTATCATCGTGCCGTATATGTTCTAGATAAGCTTCGAGGTATTGCGAAGTATACATTAAATCTTTTTATCCCGTATTAAGGGTCGGTAAGTGGGCCAACAAACACTACCGAGCTCTTTTCGGCTTCTTGTTCCAACAAATGGGGTGCACATTTAGATGATGCTACATGGAGGGGGAACATATGTGAATGCGACACTACCTGAAGGGTGTAGAGATGAAGATAAGACACGTATCACAAATACATTCACATAACATTTGTGCAATCGTTCTTGGGTGTTGGTTGAAGTCTTGTCCGGATGGGTGTATCTTTGCTGAAAGTGTCAATCAAAGTCTTTTCTGGATGGATGTAGTGTTCATCAAAGTCTTTTCCGAATGGATGTATTGTTCATCAAAGTCTTTTCCGAATGGATGTATTGTTCATCAAAAGTCTTTTCCGAATGGATGTATTTTTGCTTGAGGGAAAACAAAGGAGAAACGGGTGAAAGAAACGGACCGTGGAATCACGTCTTATCACAACATTGTCTCGATTGATGGGTCATAAATTAAATCAGTTGTTGTAACAATGCCCCCGCTCCTCAAACTCATTACTTTGGTACCGCGCTTGCGCCGCGTTAAAATTCGAACACACCTAAATATCAAGCCAATCATTATGACAACTCCCAGGATACAAAGGAGAAACTTTCCTACACTCACGATAACATTTTGAGCCCATTCTCCTAAACCTGAGAACCAATTGCGTGGGTTCAACCATGAGACCCAGACGGTCAGTTCATTACTCATAGCAGTAAGGGTAAGGTTGTGTCTCCTTCGGAACTCCCACTTCAACTGTAAGATATCGTCCATCTTTTGATCGATGACCTCGGTTGGGTCATCAGTGCTGTTTGTAATATACGTGCAGCACTTCACACCATACTGAGTTGCCAAGGTGACACAGTACCCGCCTGTTACCGCTGTGATATAATTAAGAACCATCCTGTGCTGGATCAGTTCCGTTTTGTAAGCTTGCAACTCCCTCCCTGTATACCTGAAGGTGTCATCATACATCTCGGTGATATTATCTATCAGGTTCGCTAGCGCATGAATATACCTATAATTTATAATTCCTCTGGCGGTATGGGTGATATCTAACGCGAGTAGGATCCCGGTGGATTCGTGGATCAAATCAGAGGCTGCATGCTCTGTCTTATCTATAAGGTGTCTCTTAACAATGTGTTCATAGTGAGTATGAGTGTAAGGAGCTTGAGCATTGCGGTGAACGTCTTTCATCTTATCATGGGTTATGGTCATTACTTCTGGCAACACTCTTCCAATGAAACACAATCCCTCTGAGTTTGGGGCAAGCCACTTATACGCCTTCCTCCCGCATATGAAATATGCATCATCGGGGAGAACATATGGGACAGAATATGACATTACCATATTGCAAACCTTCCAAGTGAAAAATCCTATCCCTAACTCTCTCATCTGTTCAGTACACGTATCAGGCTGTATGATATGCGCACAGTACCCTGATGATACTTCTCCAACCCGCATGGTCCTACTTCCTAGAGTATACCTGTACCGAAAATACCTTCCACTGTCGGCTATTTGGCGTATAAGTTCTGAGTCTACGGGCATTCTGTCGGCTCTGTGTGAAAATGCCATGGTTTGGTTATTCCATGTCACTTCCCAATTTCCCGGCTTTCGGGAATTGGAAATGTTGAAACATACTAAGGATCTATCCACATGATATTGGTGGAGCTTCAAACTAGGGGGCCTAGAAATATTAAATTTCTTGTCCACCGGTCTCCCACCCCTTAATTCAAGTACCTCATCTATTGTTAATGGATACGGTACTAGTCCTGACTTGCTCTGACCTTGAGGTACTTGTGAGCACACCCAGCATTCTGTTTGGTTTAAAACCTTACCCACTAATGAGTGATAATCACTCAATGGATGACGGTCCATGTTGATATTAAGGCTGGACTGACATCTCTGGATGCACCCGTCCTCAACTATGTTTTCACAATTTCTACAGATACAATTTTCCTCGGCCAATAACCCTTCACAGTGTCTCCTAGTTTCTTGACTACCAGATCGTTTTCGGATACTCACCTTTGCTCGGTGGGTGTGTTGCTCTTGGAATTCTACAAATCCGTCCTTGTCATCAGAACCCATTCCAGATCCTTTCTCGACCTCTCTGGTACTCTCACCGAAACAGACTGCTCTGGTCAACAACAGGGTCAACAGGAAAACCCGGAATGCAGTCTCTTGGGGTAAGTCCATCTTGTTAAGGGGAGAGAAAAAGGAAACAAGGAGGGGGAGGAAAGGAGGGTAATGGGAGATGGAGAAAATAATAAAAAGGAAAAAGAAAACTGGTACGACAACCGCCTCTAGTCTTGTTGTTCTCCGTGCTCAGATACCGTCTCAACGGTGCTGCCTCTCAGTCTTCCCGGAACAGACGCTCCAGTGATACAATATTCTTTCCAAGTCAGCGACCTTTCTGTATGGAACATAAATCCTGCATTACAATGTGTTTAACTGTTGTGTGAAATAAACCATCCGTGGAAAATGGAAAAAAAAAGAGAGAGAGAGAGAGAGAATAATAAAAAAAGAAAATTTGTCAGATTTGCGTTCACCATCAGGCTGTCACACCACCATGTCTATCGGTATCTCTGCACAGTCTCCCTCCACCAGTATTTCCACTCTCCACCCTCTGTGCATGGCCAGGCACAATGATGCTGGTGAGATATACTGGGGTTGGGCAGACCTCTGAAAAGACCGAGTAGATATGTGACGTTTGAGCTGTAAATCTGTCGGTGAACGTCAGAGATGAAGAGGAAACTTTAAAGATAAATCACAGAGTTTACCTGGCCGCCCCTGCATCTACAAGGAATGATCTACCAGCTACATCAACTGTGACCTCAGGTTCACTACCAAGGCTAGCAATCAACTTCACTGGCTGCAGACTACAGGTGTGGCCCAAAATTTTTCCTATGTGATCCCTGATCCCAATTACGTGTATCATAACTTTGCTCGTGTTCTTGTCTAGGGGGTCTATATACGTTGCTTTTATAATTACAGTTTTGTGCCTAATGTCCTTCCCTTTGACAGTTATAACATTTCACTACATACGACTTACCATTAGGGGTCTGGGGTTTTGGCTGATGTGGCTTCGTTGTCAGGGCTTTGATACTTACGGTCATCAGCTTATCCCCCTGTGACTCCCTGTGCTTAATGATGTTCCGATCGTGCTCGATAGCGTACTCTCTTAATGCAGCCACTGAGATACCTCTCCAGTTAGGTTGAGTGGTTTGTACCCTTGTTCTCTAATAAACCTCTGACATGCGGCTAGATCCTTTCTGGGATCGGGAAATTCAGACATAATTATTCTCAATTCTGTCCGGGACCAAGGACAATGCATAGCAATGTTCCTGACGGGAGTGACTCCCTGAGCGTCAGTCCTCCCATTGGGGACTGCGATCACCCTGACAGGATTTAGTTCAATTACATCATTCTGGGTTGCTTCTACAATGTGAGGTGCAATTGTCTCTGCATAATGTACTGTACCGTACTTACCTGTGGACACGACCTCACTTATCCCTCCGCTAGGGGGCTTTACTACTGCTCTTACCAGTTGGGCCATGCCCACCTGGGTGTCCTGTATGGTGGCTGCTGGAGAAAGTGCCGATATCGTGCTGGGTTCATCTTCTTGCTCGTATTCCTGAGGGAAGTTTAAGATGGGATACAACTTGCACGGGTTAGCAGTAATACATTTATTAAGTTCATTTTTATTGTCATTACTACATTTATCAATTTTACTCTTAGCATATATCAGTATGTCATTGTCTGTAGCCACTTTCTCCCCTGTAATATACGGTGGTGGTGGTGGAGGTGCAGTTGCAATCAGTTTCCTGCTAGGGTTGGAACCGGCTGTGTAAGCTAGTTCCCTCTGCATATCACTCTCTCGTTGCCATAAATGTAAACAGTTTGATTGTCTGATCCTTTCTTTTCGGGATTTAACAGACATATCCTAATCCTTAAATTCTGCAACACTTCTGGATTAAAACTGCCTACCTTAGGGAATGGTTCCCTATCTTCCGCAGTCATACGTTCCCATTCATTGCATAAAACCTCTGTGTGTGAGCCATATTTCTCACACATTATGTACCTCGCCGACCCCTTGGGCCGCGGAATATCAACCTGAACCCTGGTTGATCGTCCCTTACTTGAGCAACTGGCCCCCATCTTTTGCAGGTATTGCCTTCTCAGCAAATTCCTACAAAAAACCAAAATACTCAGTGATAAGGCAACGGTGAAAGTTCTCCGAGCGCTCTCACCCACTCACGCCCACGTTGGCCAATACACCTAAGCACTGTCGTCAGCGCCGGTCGTACCCAACCTAGGGCCCCTGTGTAACCTCTATTTACTGGAAATGTGTGGGAGTGACTTACCCTAACCAGTAAATATTGGTCGTTGGAGATTTTTCTGAGTGACCAGAGAAACTCCCTTAAAACAAAAAAAATTGTTACACAAATCACGTTGCGTGTACTACACCTAGCGCCAATGGTCCCGTGATTTTTACGCACAACTCGTAAAAGGGTATCGCGGTGGGCTAAGTATTGCACTCACGAACGCGCGGTACAATCGCACAGCGTATAGGTAACTGTTACTTATCCGCCGTGCGACCAATGGAATCGTTTTTCAGGCTGCGAAACCTCAGCCGGAGCGTATCTGAACGGGCCTATATGGGTACTACGCCAACCCCCTGGGCTGCGCTCTCTACACAAAACCTCGCTGACCTTTTAGGCCGAGGTATTCAGAGCTTCGCTTGACTTTGTCAGCGGTTTTCTGACTTCGCTGACCTCTTGGTCTGCTGTTATACTAATTGCTCCTTTATACCTTAATCAATGTTAACGTGAGCAAGCCACTCTCACGCCACCAAGTGTCCACTCACCTGGTGTGGTCTCCTACGGGATCCCGAATTCCCTGGGTCCACAAAACCTTTATTGTTTGCACACTCACGCTCGTTCACTCATATACACTTTGGTTTTTCTGTACAGAAAATTAACTTTCATTCAGGAAAAACAGCCTTAATTCCAGAGGTGATACAGTAAGAAAGGTATTTAAACTAAATATTGGAAACTGATCAATTTGTGCTATTATCGCGTGGCTACCGTTTCGCGCCTAAACTAAAACAATGCTATTGTGTGATTTGTATTTAGTGGGCGTACTTTTACGCACGTTGCGTAAAACCGCCACGTGTGTATGCCTTTACGTAGCGTACGCAGTCCCGTACTTTGTCTGAGACACGTGTACAAAGGCCGTACATCCGCAGTACTACAAATCCCACACTTCTATAAATGTAAGCGATATTAACTATAATCGCTCACTTAACACTACACACAGTTTCTTCTGTATAAACCTTTACAACTAGGCCAGGCTGCATGTGCGTCTTACACTCATTTCTTAAATATTAACTCTATATTTAAACTAAATTTTCAACAAATTTTTTCAGTACAGGTCAAAATGAATCTAATAATCCTCAATAATTCAAATGGTATGATTCAGATTGGATAGCTATCTTGCAGAACATACACTGATATAAATATACACATAATTATAATATTATATATATATATGTACCATTCACTGGTCTCCTGAGACTCATTTACCCATTAAGTGCTTCTAATTTGCATATGAATGCTATGTGCTATTGGTTGCCTGTAAAGGTGTTTTTTTTTTTTCACTGTTAGGAAAAAGCAGTTACACAGGTTAATTTGCATTTCAATGGCTATCTTACAGCAAGCAGAGTTAACTGAATCCTAGAGGTAGAAGGAAAAAAAAACTTTGTTTTTATCTGTGTGTACTTCTTACATCAAGTATCCATCTCACTATTAACTTTCACTAGGCCCCATCTGAAACTATTTGTAATTGACTATGGCATGGGTTAAATAAATGCATTGGTAACTCATAAATGGTGATTTCTTTTTGACCAAGGACGGCTGATTATTCCGGGCAGTGAAAATCAGCCATTTAGAAAAAATTACCTTCCCAACATGGCCACTGCTCCTCCCCCTTCCACATCCCCGAGGGTTACACAAAATGGTGGACAAGCCATGTGGTTAGTCCAAAATGGAGGACAGACCATGCGGCTTCCTTTGTCACAAAGAAATCACACACCATGCAAGCCCCTGAAGTTATTTTAGGCCTGAGTTAAAAAAAACCCACTATATCAAGGCTTTTGCAGCAACTTTTAAATGTACTTTTACCCTACTTAACAGATAAGCAATCCAATCTGAATCAAACACAATATGACTCATTTGAACCTTGTTTTGCAACAATATGATCAGATATGCAGAGTACAAAATACAGGTGTATGCATATATCGTGTGCGCATTTTGCGCCAAACAGAAATTCACAGACTTTAAAAACAGCTTTGCGTTCTTACCTTCCGGATTCCACCAGCATCCCAACAAACCTTGCAGAGCAGACGCTTATCTTATCAGCACTTGAGAAAGAGTTTACCAGAGTATCCACCAACCAGGAGAAGGCTTACATGGATACCTGTCCACCCTTTGATGATAGATAAAGTCTGCTGTACCCTGCTAGGCTGTGGGTATGAGGAAAAACAGGACGATGCCCCCAATTGATAATGTCGATATTATCTTAAACAGTAAAGCTATACCTTTAAACACACCTTTACCATGGAGCTGCTGCGGTCGCTAGCTCACGCTACGTACTTCGTACGCTATTTGCGCACAGAGTCCCGTACCGTGTACGCACTCAGCGTACAAACGCCTCACTGTGGGTACAAAGCACACACAGCGTGCGCACACACAATTGATAACCTTTAAACCTTGTTAATGATATAATGCAATGATATGATTACACTTTAAACCCTTAGCAGCAAAGTACTGCAACGATGTTATACCTTAAACCTTAAGTAGCGCTGACGGTATAAAGTACCCGCAGTGCGTACACCTTATCAATGCCTATACACCTTATACAGATAAATACACTTTAAAACCCTTGCAGGAAAGTGAAGACACCTGCACAGTTTTGTAGTTGAACCACAGGGTTTCTAAGGCCACAGTGGATTATTCAAAAAGGTAAACAGTACAATTTATACACTACAGGCTAACAAGATAAGTCTAAACAGAATAATGGCTACAGAGAATGTACATACGTGAAAATGTCCGCAAGCGCAACCCGGCTGGTCCTCCGCTGGTCATACAGATAGCGTTCAGAGTCTTCTGACCAGCCAGGCAGCAACAGGCTTTTTTATACACTACTTCTATATACAATACAATGGTCACTGTAATCCCTTTGTCTATTGGACACAGAGATGTATCTTTACATTAAAGGAGAAGTCATAGGTTGATTTGAAAAGGTGGGCTATGTCTTTTTCAACTGCTCTTGTGGGTGGTCTCCTCTGGATTCCCCCCGCATACATAATATACAGTAAATAAAGTTTAAACATATTTTCTGCTTCTGCATCTAACTATCCTCAGGAACATGCGATCTTCCTCAAACCAACACCAGAATGTTTCCCTTAAAATACCCTACAGCTGGATACCAAACACCACCTTGTAACCTTGTTCTGTCCCCTCCTATCCTGTAAAGGTGAATCCCCTTGTTCTGTTACCATTTTAAACAGCTATTTCTTTCTGATGTGGTGCAGGGGGCTATGTGTACAATGTGCACTATTTGGGTTAAATATGTAATGTTCTAATAACCCTCTACGCGTTCACAAACTCCGCCGTAAATACCCATATCACGCGCATGATCGCCGGAGCGATCCTACGCAAATTGCGGATATGTGCACGAACAGAGGACTGAGTGCACGAGCAGCGGGCATGTGCATGGGGTTAGTACAAGGCATATGTATTACAATATTTTTCGACTTTGACAATATATATATATATATATATATATATATATAAACTTAATATCTAGATCCAAGGTGTTTACATAAGCATCATAGAGATGAATTCCTCTTTCGTTCCAAGCCAAATTAGAAAGACATCATCAATGTATATTTGTACAGAGGCTTACAAGATCCGCTATACAAAGCCAACTCCCTTCTGGTAAATCTCCCAGGGCTCACATTTTTTGTAAAAAGGTGTTGGTGTCTATTAAATACGTATCCTACCGCTGGACTATCATGCTTTAGCCGTGTCAGGGGTAATAATGTGCTCATCCATAGCCTCCTGCAACATATGTTTCAATTCAACACTAAACTCTGTTTGATCACTGTGATTTCCTGAATACCTTTCTGTCAAGAAAGCTGGCGGGTGGCTTTTTTCCCATAGTCACAAATATTCTGTATATATTCTGTATACTACAGTATATAAGTGGTTTAAAGCGTAAGTATGCATATATACATATATACAGTATGTATGTATATATATATATATATATATATATATACACACACACACACACACACATACATATCTGTGTAAAGGCCACCATACAACCCCATCGCAAATTATGGGGATACAGATGATATCGGTGTAGAAGACATCTGCAATACTGGGAGCTATGGCACCATTATCATACTCCATGACAGCGATGAGGAAGACATCATTGAGGCAGATAATTACTACCCAAAGGTGAAATTTTATGTGTGGGACGAATGGCTGGATAACACCAACAAGAAAACATCTCTAGGCAAGAAAAGACCCTCACGGCCTCACTGACATAGAAGAAGCTGAGCCACACATAAACGATTATCATGAGGTTCTGGGCAACACCACCCAGAAAATGTCTCTAGGCTGGAGAAGGCCTTCCAGCATAAATCTCATGAAAGTAGCCAAGCCATATACAAACATCTGCCATGAATGTGTAGACAGCAGCACCTCCCGGAAAATATCTCCAGGTGAGAAAAGACCTCCCGGCTCACTATTATAGAAGAGGCCGAGCCGCACACAAGTGCCTGCCATGCATTTCCTGACAAAACCACCACGGGTGTTATTAATAAAAAGCCCAAATCCAATGTCAGGACCTGGATACAAACAAAGCTAGTGAGAAGATGTAAGGATGACATTGAGAAAACCCACAGCACAGAGCACAAAAAATCCAAGAGAAATGTTTTCCAATGGATTAGAACAAAGCTGGGCAGAAAACCAAAAAGATACAACTAACTTGCTTACAGCGAGATACTTACATCAGCTCACCATCTTACAGATGTCAGTAACAAATTATTATTTAACATCCTAAAATATCAACTATTTAACATAAAAAATAACATCTATATACAACTAGAATATAACAACTTATAACAGCAATAAATTCAAATAACAACTACAATCGTGTTTGAGTGTTTAAGCTTTGTGACCTTTACTACCACGTATGCTGGTTTTGTCTCCAGTTGCCACTATGTTATTTGGGTATAAATACAGGGGTCTGGTAAGGTGACAGGGTGATAGCTGCCCTGATGCTGTGTAAGCACACTGTCATATGGGGGAAATCATTTTCCGGATTCACCTTTGATGTGGGCAGCGTCTGGTCTGAGGCTTTATAGAGGTCTCATTTGTGACTGGCAGAAATAAGACAATGCACATACTGAACGACCTGAATTAATACTATCATTGAATATAGTGTACTCTTTTAAATGGGCTCATATCAATTTCTAAGGACATTCTCTGTTGTTTTTATCATAACACGTGGAGTTCTGCAACAAATTACAGTGGTGAGACTTACATTAATCATAGTATTCATCTGACATATTCTGTAGCTGCAGAAGTTCATTTGAACATTTTTAGTTGCTGGGTGACTTCATAAATGATTCCATAAAATATTATTACACACATGGCTTTATTAAATAGTAGCAATCCTTGTTAAATCACAGTTTTATGTGTTTATTACCATATTGAAGTCTTGTGTATGTGATGGTTATGTGAGGGGCATGGTACAATAAGTGCGATTGCTGGGGTTACAGGTAGCGCACTGTGGAT
Organism: Pseudophryne corroboree; assembly: GCF_028390025.1. Lineage (NCBI taxonomy): Eukaryota > Metazoa > Chordata > Amphibia > Anura > Myobatrachidae > Pseudophryne > Pseudophryne corroboree. The sequence continues at coordinate 575,680,054 of NC_086447.1, read as the reverse complement.
AGTGCCGTGCAGGATATAGTGGTACGTAGGACAGATGTCTGTGTGGTACATGCAGAGGCCCTCCCATTTTTCCATTAGGGACATAAGGCGCACCCCTCGCGGGGAAGAGGCATGACAAAACTGATCCCAGAAAAAGCCCATCATATATATGTAATGGAGCAAATCCATGCAGTTTGCAGCCACACATCCAATCCCTGTGCAGCCACACTCTACATATATCTGCCCAGCCGCAACATTGATCACCCCTTTACAAAGTACAAGGTAAACTTCAAATTGTTAGAACTCTCCAGCTTGGAGTTCCCTAGCTTCTATGCAAGGGCAGATAGCTCAATGAATAGAGTGTCTCAACTGCAATGTCATAGGCAATGGGTTTGTATCCTGGGCACATCAGCATCTTGAAATGTAATAAAGGACAGTGCAACTGTGCAACAAGGAGCTCTCAAGTCAAGTCCATGAATGCTGTATAGGTATTAGCGACAAAAGAGGTGAGGGTAGGATACAGGGGCGGTCAGGGGATGCTGAGCTTCAAAAGGGAGGAAGCTGCAAGTGAAATTAATTAGATAATTTATAATTGTTGCTGCCAACAGTGCCCCCTATCCTGCAGCGCTATGTGCGGAGCACACTCCGACCACTCCTAGTTACGGCCCTGCTTTTTATATCTTCTGCATCTCTCTTTCCTGATGGTGCCAGTTTTACACAGTATCTGCTCCTGTTGACATCACTATTCCTGCTTCATTTCCAGATGCAGGAGGGCAGGCCCTAGTGTCTCTTTAGTGGCGTCATGGAGAAGTCCATGCTGGATGCTGTCATCTTCAAGCCCATTCATAGTCGAAGACTGCAGTTCCCTGGTTTTAAAATAACAGGCAGACCAGGGTGCTCTATAAGAAATATACTGTACTTCAGAGTATTAATGTAAGCTACATTACATTACTGAAGATATAGGAAATCAACAGTACTTCAGAGAATGAAACAGAGTATTCTAGAGTATTAATGTTTCAGAAGTTTCTGATTGATGAGGAATTGCTTCTTTAATTATAAAGATTTTGACTAGTGTTTTACTACATTTGCCCTCATAAGGGCTGTTATTTTTAAAGGCTATGTTCATCTAAAACTGAAAATTTGGCTTTGGGTTGAAGATCAGAATTTATAACCCATTCCATAAATGTATTTACCTATGGTCCAACATGCACAACATGCAATAGGTCCTGTGCAACTTGCACAATCTTGGAGCCATTTTCTTGCATAATTATATTGTTTCAGGTGGAATTATGAATAACATTTTTGTTATTGATTTCTGAAACTCTGCAATGCTTGACAGTGGGGAAAACACAATGGCCCTCATTCCGAGTTGATTGCTAGCTGCCGTTGTTCGCTGCGTAGCGATCATTTAAAAAAATGGCAAAACTATGCATGCGTATGAGCCGCAATGCGCACGCATGGCGTACGGGTACAAAGAGCATTGTTGTTTTGCACTGCTTCTAGCGACGATTCCATTCGCACAGCCGATCACAAGGAGATTGACAGGAAGTGAGAGTTTATGGGTGTCAACTAGTGATGAGCGGGTTCGGTTCCTCGGAAACCGAACCCCCCCCCGAACTTCACCCATTTTACACGGGTCCGAGGCATACTCGGATTCTCCCGTATGGCACGGTTAATCCGAGCGCGCCCGAACGTCATCATCCCGATGTCGGATTCTCGCGAGATTCGGATTCTATATAAGCAGCCGCGCGTCGCCGCCATTTTCACTCGTGCATTGGAAATGTTAGGGAGAGGACGTGGCTGGCGTCCTCTCCATTTATTAATAATATTTGTGCTACTGCTTATTGCTTAATTGTGGGGACTGGGGAGCAGCTGTATTATATAGGAGGAGTACAGTGCAGAGTTTTGCTGACCAGTGACCACCAGTATACGTTGTCTGCCTGAAAAACACTCCATATCTGTGCTCAGTGTGCTGCATATATCTGTGCTCACACTGCTTAATTGTGGGGACTGGGGAGCAGCTGTATTATATAGGAGGAGTACAGTGCAGAGTTTTGCTGACCAGTGACCACCAGCAGGCCCGGCGCTACCCGCTCAGCGAAGGGATGCAGTGCAGGGAGGCGCTGGGACGGATAGGCGCTTCCCCTACTCTGCATCCCTTCCCTGCTGCACCGTCCTGTCCCCCCTGCTGCTGCTGCTGCCACTGCTGTGTCTGTCACTGTGTGACAGACACTGGCAGCGGGCACCTGCAGCATGAAACGCCTCCTCCTTCCCTTCACCTCATCTCATCTGTGTGAGAGCGCCGTGTACGGGACAGAAGGGGGCGGAGCTACACGGGACAGAAGGGGGCGTGGCTAAACGGGCCATCCATAAGGGGCGGAGCTACACGGACCTGGCTGCTGTACAGAGGGAGACTGGATTAGGTAAGTAGAGGGTGAGAGAGAAGTGTGTGTGTGTGTATGGTGGGTGTGTATGTGTGTGTATATATGTGTGAATTGTGTGTGTGTGTGTGTGTGTGTGTGTGTGTGTGTGTATGGTGGGTGTGTATGTGTGTGTATATATGTGTGAATTGTGTGTGTGTGAGGTATGCCTGTGCGCGCGCTCTATGGACGCCACTACTGGGGGGGCATTACGTATAAGGACGCTATTACTACAGGGGGGCATTACATGTAACAACGCTACTACTGGGGGGGCCATTACGTGTAAGGACGCTACTACTACTGGGGCTGGGGGCATTACGTATAAGGACGATACTACTACTGGGGTGCACTACGTATAAGAACGCTACTACTACTGGGGGGGCATTATGTACAAGGACGCTACTATTACCGGGAGGGCATTACGTATAAGGACGCTACTACTTCTGGGGGGTATTACGTATAAGGTCACGTCTACTACTGGGGGTGCACTACGTATAAGGACGCTACTACTACTGTGGGTGCATTATGTATAAGAATGCTACTACTACTCGGGGGGCATTATGTATAAGGATGATACTACTATTGGGGGTGCATTATATAAAAGGATGTTACTACTACTGGGGTGCATTACATATAAGGACGCTACTACTACGGGTGGGGCATTACGTATAAGGACGCTACTACTACGGGTGGGGCATTACATATAAGATTAATAAGATTGTGCTACATTGTGGCGTAATTTTACTACTGTGTGGCCATGCCCCTTACTTGTAAGACCACACCCCTTTTCCCGGCGCGCGCCAAATTAATATGGGAGGGCGCAAATTTAGAGTTTGCAGGGGGTCGCCGAACACCCTAGCACCGGCCCTGACCACCAGTATACGTTGTCTGCCTGAAAAACACTCCATATATGTCCTCAGTGTGCTGCATATATCTGTGCTCACACTGCTTAATTGTGGGGACTGGGGAGCAGCTGTATTATATAGGAGGAGTACAGTGCAGAGTTTTGCTGACCAGTGACCACCAGTATACGTTGTCTGCCTGAAAAACACTCCATATCTGTGCTCAGTGTGCTGCATATATCTGTGCTCACACTGCTTTATTGTGGGGACTGGGGACCACCAGTATATTATATAGGAGTAGTACAGTGCAGAGTTTTGCTGAACAGTGACCACCAGTATATATAGCAGTACGGTACGGAAGGCCACTGCTCTACCTACCTCTGTGTCGTCAAGCATACTATCCATCTAGATTCTATACCTGTGGTGCATTTTAGTTTTGCAGTTTGCTGACAGTGACCACCAGTATATATAGCAGTACGGTACGGAAGGCCACTGCTCTACCTACCTATGTGTCGTCAAGTATACAATCCATCTAGATTCTATACCTGTGGTGCATTTTAGTTTTGCAGTTTGCTGACAGTGACCACCAGTATATATAGCAGTACGGTACGGAAGGCCACTGCTCTACCTACCTCTGTGTCGTCAAGTATACTATCCATCCATACCTGTGGTGCATTTCAGTTGTGCGCAGTATATATAGTAGTAGGCCATTGCTATTGATACTGGCATATAATTCCACACATTAAAAAATGTAGAACAAAAATGTGGAGGGTAAAATAGGGAAAGATCAAGATCCACTTCCACCTCGTTCTGAAGCTGCTGCCACTAGTCATGGCCGAGACGATGAAATGCCATCAACGTCGTCTGCCAAGGCCGATGCCCAATGTCATAGTAGAGAGCATGTAAAATCCAAAAAACAAAAGTTCAGTAAAATGACCCAAAAATCAAAATTAAAAGCGTCTGAGGAGAAGCGTAAACTTGCCAATATGCCATTTACGACACGGAGTGGCAAGGAACGGCTGAGGCCCTGGCCTATGTTCATGGCTAGTGGTTCAGCTTCACATGAGGATGGAAGCACTCATCCTCTCGCTAGAAAACTGCAGTGCCACTCCTAGATGGGCCAGGTGTTTGTGTCGGCCACTTGTGTCGCTTAGCTTTGTCACACAGCGACCTTGGTGCGCCTCTTTTTTTCTTTGCATCATGTGCTGCTTGGGGACTATTTTTTTGTTGTGCCAACCTGTCTGACACTGCAGTGCCACTCCTAGATGGGCCAGGTGTTTGTGTCGGCCACTTGTGTCGCTTAGCTTAGTCACACAGCGACCTTGGTGCGCCTCTTTTTTTCTTTGCATCATGTGCTGTTTGGGGACTATTTTTTTGAAGTGCCATCCTGCCTGACACTGCAGTGCCACTCCTAGATGGGCCAGGTGTTTGTGTCGGCCACTTGGGTCGCTTAGCTTAGTCACGCAGCTACCTCATTGCGCCTCTTTTTTTCTTTGCATCATGTGCTGTTTGGGGACTATTTTTTTGAAGTGCCATCCTGTCTGACACTGCAGTGCCATTCCTAGATGGGCCAGGTGTTTGTGTCGGTCACTTGCGTCTTTGTGTCGGCCACTTGGGTCGCTTAGCTTAGTCACACAGCTACCTCATTGCGCCTCTTTTTTTCTTTGCATCATGTGCTGTTTGGGGACTATTTTTTTGAAGTGCCATCCTGTCTGACACTGCAGTACCACTCCTAGATGGGCCAGGTGTTTGTGTCGGCCACTTGGGTCGCTTAGCTTAGTCATCCAGCGACCTCGGTGCAAATTTTAGGACTAAAAATAATATTGTGAGGTGTGAGGTGTTCAGAATAGACTGGAAATGAGTGGAAATTATGGTTATTGAGGTTAATAATACTATGGGATCAAAATGACCCCCAAATTCTATGAATTAAGCTGTTTTTGAGGGTTTTTTGTAAAAAAAAACAGAATCCAAAACACACCCGAATCCGACAAAAAATTTTCAGGGAGGTTTTGCCAAAACGCGTCCGAATCCATAACACGGCCGCGGAACCGAATCTAAAACCAAAACACAAAACCCGAAAAATTACCGGTGCACATCACTAGTGTCAACTGACCGCTTTCTGGGAGTGTTTGGAAAAACGCAGGCGTGTCCAGGCGTTAGCAGGGCGGGTATCTGACATCAATTCCGGGACCTTCGTCGCAGCAATCATCGCACAGAATAAGTAACTACATGGCTGGTCTTGTTCTGCACAAAATGTTTTTTTACCGATCGGATGCACAGGCGTTCGCACTCTTGCAAAGCGAAAATACACTCCCCCGTGGGCGTCGACTATGCGTTTGCACAGCTGCTAACAGTAGCTAGCGAGCGATCAACTCGGAATGAGGGCCTATATACTGTCCATAAAACATGGACATACTGTAAAATATGCTTTAGGAGTTTTGGATGAAAAGCTTTGAAAGCTTGCAGTGATTTTCAAAATCACATAACTTGCTAATAATGTACAGTATAACCTTCATATCACAGTTGTTATTTATATTTACAAAATATTTTAATCTGTTAATATGGTAAGGACCGAACTTAGTCGGGTGGGATGCACACACTAAGATGAAGTAATTAATGACTAATTGGAAGAATAGCACATAATAAAAAATAACTTTTGAAAAATGTCTGTCTTTAATGTGAGAAACTGCTCAGTACTGTTCTTTTCATTTTGAAATAGAAGGGAACGGTTGCGGATAGCCTGGCACAAAAACAAATATTCACAGCTGTATAAAAGATGTTACTGAGTACACAACTGTAGTCATGGTTACCTGCGTACTTTCTTATATCCATTAATATGTACTCTTTTTTCTGGAAATACCATTATGAGGTAATGTAATACAATTTAAGTCCCAGTATGCATGAACAGATATTTTAAAGGGAGTCTTTCATTTTTTTATTTGCTACAAAATATATAAAAAGTACTAGAAAGTCATCTGCAAATTATGCAATGCCATCTGCTGCTTTATGTTATTGTTGTGTTATTTCCTTAAGGAAATATTTTTTATTATTATTTTCATTCTAAACACATTCATCACAAAACAATGTTCTCATACCTTTAACTTGAAGTATTGATAAACTTTTTTGATGATACCACAAATAAATATTTTTTCTTCAAGAAGTCTCCAAGTAAAACAAAAAATACAATACAGAAGTGATTTAGGATCACTTGGGAACTTTATGGTAATATAAAATGTGTTTTTTTTTTCTTTATTACAAGATATATATATATATATATATATATATATAGTGCATACATGTTTCACACCATTTACAGAGAATATTTAGCCATTCACATCAGTCCCTGTCCCAGTGGAGCTTACAGTCTACATGTCCTATCACATGTAGACATACGTACACTCTAGGGTTAATCTTTTTGTCAGGAGCCAATTAACCTACAAATATATTTTTGGAGTATGGGAGGAAGACAGAGTACCTGGAGGAATCCTATGTAAGGATGGGGGGAATAGACAAACTCCTCAAAGTTAAGTCCGAGAATTGAACCAAAAACCTCAGTGAGGCAGTAATGATAACCATTACACCACCAATGCTGCACATTTTTCTATCATCTTTTTTGTGAGTTACTGTAAGCTATTGGTTTCACTTTGGGCTCACTAGTTTATCTTGAGGTAATTAATTGGCTACCTGATACCCTGTTGTTATTATTATGCATTTTATATGATGTTTGGCAAGCATTTTGCTATGGTAAAATACTCCATATTCCATATTCAGATATTAAAGTCAAAATGATTACACCTTGTGCACATATTATTGGGCTGGCACTAGTTCTGGTGGTACCCTCACTCTCCTGACATTGGCACCATTGTGAAGCACCACACTCCCATTGTAACATTGACATAGAGGAGCAGCCACCAGTATATTACACATATTGTATAAGTTCCATATGGAATTGCCACTGCAGCAGTAACAACAGTGGAGTGGGATGCAGCAGCTTCTCAGACAGAGAGCTCTCTGGCAGGGTAAGCCAGTCCATCATTAATATAATTAACCAATTAACTGACTAATGTTTTTCCAAAAACCGCTCAGGAATTGTCGTTTTTTTCATGGTTGAATTAGGTAAATAACATTTATTTAAAGTGTATCCAATACAATTTTATTAATGGAAAAAAAAATCTATTGGTACAAATATCGATGGTACAATAGGAACATTGTGGCCATCGATTGCCAGAACATTGCGATCATCATGACTTCAGCTTGATATCACGTGATTCTCTCTGCAGCCTCCGGGGCTATTCAGGGAAGGTGAGAGCTGCAGTCACTATGGGACCCTAGACCCTAATGCTGTTTACAGGGTCTAGTGTGCATTCACAGGTCTCTGGGAAAATGGTGCAGCAGGCATTTTCCCAGTGATTTTCTGACTGTGCATGTGCGAAACACCGGGAAAATGGCCGCCGTGTCATTTTCCCAGTGATTTCTGCAGCACTGTTGCTGCAATGTGGGACTATAGAAGGTCAGTATTGAAAAACATGGGTGCAGGGTGTGAGGGGTGGCACTGCACACTGCATCTATGATAGATACATCAGTGCTAATACCCCTTTCACACTGAAATCAGAACATGGCAGGTATATGCGGTGAGGTAAATGGCTCATGAGGCACTGGCTAGTACCAGAGCTAGATTTACTCACAATATATGAGCCAAAGGCTTCATGTGGGCATTATACACAGGTGTAGCAGTATATACTGCTGGAAAGTGGTGAGTTTTGATCAGAGATGTGCAGAAAAGATAGGCCTCACCTGCCATAGTTCTTCAGGGAGGTCCCCCACTCCTGGGAGAGTAGACCAGCCACCAAGGAAGTGGGCCAATTTGTGGCTCTTCCAGAGAATACCATTTGGGCAAGTATGGTACAAATTAATTTGCTGTTCCATGAAAATCTATAGCATCAAAACGGTAGTGGTGTGGGTCATAGGGTCGACAGTAACTAGGTCGACAGTCATTAGGTCACCCACTATTGGTCGACAGTGACTATGTCGACACAGTCATTAGGTCGACATGAACAAGGTCAACATGAGTTTTTTAAAAAAAATTGTTGTTGTTTTCTTCGTAAAGTGACCGGAAACCACAATTAGTGCACCGTATCCCCTCTCACTGCTCGCTTCGATCGCCATGCTCCGCTACTGCTGCGCTCGGCACACGTTACTATTCCCAATCATAGTCCACGTGGATTGAAAAGTATGAAAAAGGTTTAAAAAAAAAAATTGGGGGGGAAAAAATCATGTTGACCTTTTTCCATGCCAACCTAGTGACCATGTCGACCTATAGACTATGTCAACCTAATGCATATCGACCAATAGTGATTGACCTAATGAGTGTTGACATAAGTGCTGTCGACCTAAAGACCGCATCCCAACTGAAGTTGCCGGTAAAACATTAATGTCTACTTTATGCGCTATACTCCATTTTGTGACTTGGTTCCTGTGACAAAAGACAAATAATATTGTTAGAAAGCCAGTGTGTGTGTGTGTGTGTGTGTGTGTGTGTGTGTGTGTGGCATGGGGGCTCGACCAAGCTCAATGCTAATCTGCTGTGTAAAAGTAAAGCTGCTCAGATTTTGCATACTTCATCTATGAGCAGATTTTTCTGCACCCTGTATCTGGGTTTGCTCCTGACTCTGAATGAGAAGTATAATCAATAATAAATTGTGGCCAGTGGCAGCCGTTCAGCCCCCACAGTAAAAAAATTATCATCCACAGTAAGCACCCCCAATCCATGCAGTGGCTTCACATTGGAACCCCTTTCTTCTGCTAATCACAAGGCAGATTTTCAGTTCCAAGGGAAGATGTTTTCTCCACCTGGGACTACCAGTCAGTATGGCCATTAGCAGAAAGCACTTCTAATGTGAAGCTACATCTTCTGCTAGTATGCCAGCTGCTAGTATGGCTGCAGCCGATGCAGTCCCAAGAAGCCTTGTTGTGTGCACATGTACATTTTCTTGTTTCTTCCTCTGCTAGATTTTCTGCACATGCACAATAGTTGTTACGGTATGGAGACTGGACCAACGCTGACCTGAGCTGCAGCCCGGGCATCGCCCTTGACTAAGTAGTAGGAACCACCACTAATTCTATCTCATAGTGTATGTCTCACATTTTCCTTCAGTACGGTTCAGTAAATCTGTTAAGTTAAAGCAGATGTTACATGTACAATTTCCCCCAAAATGCTAGATAATGATGATTGATTGCTAGCCTGTATCCCGCACAAACACAATAACACTTTCAATGTTCACTATACTTCTTGTACATTAATAAATGATGACATTAATAGTGATTAAGAACAAATTGTAAATGACACATTACATGGAAACATTCAGTCTTATTTCACATGGGGCAGCTGATCATACCATCATCATCTTTTCCGATAGGCTGGAAAAGAGCAAGCCCCAGTTAGTCTCTTGCACTGCAGAATAAAGAGCCTGTGGCTGAAATATCACTAATTACTGCTGCATTATTTCAGCACTGTGTGGCACCCCAGCCAATGCTGCGTCCTGGAAGATATCGGGTTGTGATAGCAATTGTCAGCATTTTAACAGGTTTTCCTTCATGATAAGAATACACTCTAGCAGTCTAGCACTGTACTACTAACTGAATCTGTTTTATGTTTTCTACATTTACAATTGATACAGAATGATACTAAACATCAATATAAAGTTTTGTGGCTATATAAAAACAAAGGGCTGTACACCAAGTAACTTTATGCAGGTCACAGAACTCCTAGGTGATTTCTGATATTATTACATTGTCATCCTTATATATTATTATTACAAATAATACATAAGGGGTAGTTTCTGACAAAAATATACATTTATTCCATTGTATAAACTATGTTGCTTAGTGAATGTAGTCACACTTTTTGTTTCATTATTTATTTATTTATTTATTTATTTTGTATATAAGCAAAGAAACGTGCTCTATGTGCAGAGAGGATATTCATTGACAGTCTGATTCCATTGGAGTAAGGCTAGGTTAGTGGTAATGCCAGTACACTGTAGTTCTGGGTATTGCTAGATCATCCATTAAAATATAAATAGGCTCCCACCTAGGACACTGTGGGCTATTAGGGCCCCAGATTACTCTAACACATTTTTTATGCTTTGTGGGTTTTTTTTTGACAAATGGGGATGAGAAGTGGGTCCACAAAACCAGTATGGGACCCCTTGACATAATAGTCTAACTCTGGTTCTAGCTGTATCTGTCAAAATATCAATAATGACCGTAGAGATGAGCGCCTGAAATTTTTCGGGTTTTGTGTTTTGGTTTTGGGTTCGGTTCCGCGGCCGTGTTTTGGGTTCGAACGCGTTTTGGCAAAACCTCACCGAATTTTTTTTGTCGGATTCGGGTGTGTTTTGGATTCGGGTGTTTTTTTCCAAAAACACTAAAAAACAGCTTAAATCATAGAATTTGGGGGTCATTTTGATCCCAAAGTATTATTAACCTCAAAAACCATAATTTACACTCATTTTCAGTCTATTCTGAATACCTCACACCTCACAATATTATTTTTAGTCCTAAAATTTGCACCGAGGTCGCTGTGTGAGTAAGATAAGCGACCCTAGTGGCCGACACAAACACCGGGCCCATCTAGGAGTGGCACTGCAGTGTCACGCAGGATGTCCCTTCCAAAAAACCCTCCCCAAACAGCACATGACGCAAAGAAAAAAAGAGGCGCAATGAGGTAGCTGTGTGAGTAAGATTAGCGACCCTAGTGGCCGACACAAACACCGGGCCCATCTAGGAGTGGCACTGCAGTGTCACGCAGGATGGCCCTTCCAAAAAACCCTCCCCAAACAGCACATGACGCAAAGAAAAAAAGAGGCGCAATGAGGTAGCTGTGTGAGTAAGATTAGCGACCCTAGTGGCCGACACAAACACCGGGCCCATCTAGGAGTGGCACTGCAGTGTCACGCAGGATGGCCCTTCCAAAAAACCCTCCCCAAACAGCACATGACGCAAAGAAAAAAAGAGGCGCAATGAGGTAGCTGACTGTGTGAGTAAGATTAGCGACCCTAGTGGCCGACACAAACACCGGGCCCATCTAGGAGTGGCACTGCAGTGTCACGCAGGATGTCCCTTCCAAAAAACCCTCCCCAAACAGCACATGACGCAAAGAAAAAAAGAGGCGCAATGAGGTAGCTGTGTGAGTAAGATTAGCGACCCTAGTGGCCGACACAAACACCGGGCCCATCTAGGAGTGGCACTGCAGTGTCACGCAGGATGTCCCTTCCAAAAAACCCTCCCCAATCAGCACATGATGCAAAGAAAAAGAAAAGAAAAAAGAGGTGCAAGATGGAATTGTCCTTGGGCCCTCCCACCCACCCTTATGTTGTATAAACAAAACAGGACATGCACACTTTAACCAACCCATCATTTCAGTGACAGGGTCTGCCACACGACTGTGACTGATATGACGGGTTGGTTTGGACCCCCCCCAAAAAAGAAGCAATTAATCTCTCCTTGCACAAACTGGCTCTACAGAGGCAAGATGTCCACCTCATCTTCACCCTCCGATATATCACCGTGTACATCCCCCTCCTCACAGATTATCAATTCGTCCCCACTGGAATCCACCATCTCAGCTCCCTGTGTACTTTGTGGAGGCAATTGCTGCTGGTCAATGTCTCTGCGGAGGAATTGATTATAATTCATTTTAATGAACATCATCTTCTCCACATTTTCTGGATGTAACCTCGTACGCCGATTGCTGACAAGGTGAGCGGCGGCACTAAACACTCTTTCGGAGTACACACTTGTGGGAGGGCAACTTAGGTAGAATAAAGCCAGTTTGTGCAAGGGCCTCCAAATTGCCTCTTTTTCCTGCCAGTATAAGTACGGACTGTGTGACGTGCCTACTTGGATGCGGTCACTCATATAATCCTCCACCATTCTATCAATGTTGAGAGAATCATATGCAGTGACAGTACACGACATGTCCGTAATCGTTGTCAGGTCCTTCAGTCCGGACCAGATGTCAGCATCAGCAGTCGCTCCAGACTGCCCTGCATCACCGCCAGCGGGTGGGCTCGGAATTCTGAGCCTTTTCCTCGCACCCCCAGTTGCGGGAGAATGTGAAGGAGGAGATGTTGACAGGTCGCGTTCCGCTTGACTTGACAATTTTGTCACCAGCAGGTCTTTCAACCCCAGCAGACCTGTGTCTGCCGGAAAGAGAGATCCAAGGTAGGCTTTAAATCTAGGATCGAGCACGGTGGCCAAAATGTAGTGCTCTGATTTCAACAGATTGACCACCCGTGAATCCTTGTTAAGCGAATTAAGGGCTGCATCCACAAGTCCCACATGCCTAGCGGAATCGCTCCGTGTTAGCTCCTCCTTCAATGCCTCCAGCTTCTTCTGCAAAAGCCTGATGAGGGGAATGACCTGACTCAGGCTGGCAGTGTCTGAACTGACTTCACGTGTGGCAAGTTCAAAGGGCATCAGAACCTTGCACAACGTTGAAATCATTCTCCACTGCACTTGAGACAGGTGCATTCCACCTACTATATCGTGCTCAATTGTATAGGCTTGAATGGCCTTTTGCTGCTCCTCCAACCTCTGAAGCATATAGAGGGTTGAATTCCACCTCGTTACCACTTCTTGCTTCAGATGATGGCAGGGCAGGTTCAGTAGTTTTTGGTGGTGCTCCAGTTTTCTGTACGTGGTGCCTGTACGCCGAAAGTGTCCCGCAATTCTTCTGGCCACCGACAGCATCTCTTGCACGCCCCTGTCGTTTTTTAAAAAATTCTGCACCACCAAATTCAAGGTATGTGCAAAACATGGGACGTGCTGGAATTGGCCCAGATTTAATGCACACACAATATTGCTGGCGTTGTCCGATGCCACAAATCCACAGGAGAGTCCAATTGGGGTAAGCCATTCCGCGATGATCTTCCTCAGTTGCCGTAAGAGGTTTTCAGCTGTGTGCGTATTCTGGAAAGCGGTGATACAAAGCGTAGCCTGCCTAGGAAAGAGTTGGCGTTTGCGAGATGCTGCTACTGGTGCCGCCGCTGCTGTTCTTGCGGCGGGAGTCCATACATCTACCCAGTGGGCTGTCACAGTCATATAGTCCTGACCCTGCCCTGCTCCACTTGTCCACATGTCCGTGGTTAAGTGGACATTGGGTACAGCTGCATTTTTTAGGACACTGGTGACTCTTTTTCTGAGGTCTGTGTACATTTTCGGTATCGCCTGCCTAGAGAAATGGAACCTAGATGGTATTTGGTACCGGGGACACAGTACCTCCAACAAGTCTCTAGTTGGCTCTGCAGTAATGATGGATACCGGAACCATGTTTCTCACCACCCAGGATGCCAAGGCCTCAGTTATCCGCTTTGCAGTAGGATGACTGCTGTGATATTTCATCTTCCTCGCAAAGGACTGTTGAACAGTCAATTGCTTACTGGAAGTAGTACAAGTGGGCTTACGACTTCCCCTCTGGGATGACCATCGACTCCCAGCGGCAACAACAGCAGCGCCAGCAGCAGTAGGCGTTACACGCAAGGATGCATCGGAGGAATCCCAGGCAGGAGAGGACTCGTCAGAATTGCCAGTGACATGGCCTGCAGGACTATTGGCATTCCTGGGGAAGGAGGAAATTGACACTGAGGGAGTTGGTGGGGTGGTTTGCGTGAGCTTGGTTACAAGAGGAAGGGATTTACTGGTCAGTGGACTGCTTCCGCTGTCACCCAAAGTTTTTGAACTTGTTGTCACTGACTTATTATGAATGCGCTGCAGGTGACGTATAAGGGAGGATGTTCCGAGGTGGTTAACGTCCTTACCCCTACTTATTACAGCTTGACAAAGGGAACACACGGCTTGACACCAGTTGTCCGCATTTCTGGTGAAATACCTCCACACCGAAGAGCTGATTTTTTTGGTATTTTCACCTGGCATGTCAACGGCCATATTCCTCCCACGGACAACAGGTGTCTCCCCGGGTGCCTGACTTAAACAAACCACCTCACCATCAGAATCCTCCTGGTCAATTTCCTCCCCAGCGCCAGCAACACCCATATCCTCCTCATCCTGGTGTACTTCAACACTGACATCTTCAATCTGACTATCAGGAACTGGACTGCGGGTGCTCCTTCCAGCACTTGCAGGGGGCGTGCAAATGGTGGAAGGCGCATGCTCTTCACGTCCAGTGTTGGGAAGGTCAGGCATCGCAACCGACACAATTGGACTCTCCTTGTGGATTTGGGATTTCAAAGAACGCACAGTTCTTTGCGGTGCTTTGCCTTTTGCCAGCTTGAGTCTTTTCAGTTTTCTAGCGAGAGGCTGAGTGCTTCCATCCTCATGTGAAGCTGAACCACTAGCCATGAACATAGGCCAGGGCCTCAGCCGTTCCTTGCCACTCCGTGTGGTAAATGGCATATTGGCAAGTTTACGCTTCTCCTCCGACAATTTTATTTTAGGTTTTGGAGTCCTTTTTTTACTGATATTTGGTGTTTTGGTTTTGACATGCTCTGTACTATGCCATTGGGCATCGGCCTTGGCAGACGACGTTGCTGGCATTTCATCGTCTCGGCCATGACTAGTGGCAGCAGCTTCAGCACGAGGTGGAAGTGGATCTTGATCTTTCCCTAATTTTGGAACCTCAACATTTTTGTTCTCCATATTTTAATAGGCACAACTAAAAGGCACCTCAGGTAAACAATGGAGATGGATGGATTGGATACTAGTATACAATTATGGACGGGCTGCCGAGTGCCGACACAGAGGTAGCCACAGCCGTGAACTACCGCACTGTACTGTGTCTGCTGCTAATATAGACTGGTTGATAAAGAGATAGTATACTCGTAACTAGTATGTATGTATAAAGAAAGAAAAAAAAACCACGGTTAGGTGGTATATACAATTATGGACGGGCTGCCGAGTGCCGACACAGAGGTAGCCACAGCCGTGAACTACCGCACTGTACTGTGTCTGCTGCTAATATATAGACTGGTTGATAAAGAGATAGTATACTCGTAACTAGTATGTATGTATAAAGAAAGAAAAAAAAACCACGGTTAGGTGGTATATACAATTATGGACGGGCTGCCGAGTGCCGACACAGAGGTAGCCACAGCCGTGAACTACCGCACTGTACTGTGTCTGCTGCTAATATATAGACTGGTTGATAAAGAGATAGTATACTCGTAACTAGTATGTATGTATAAAGAAAGAAAAAAAAACACGGTTAGGTGGTATATACAATTATGGACGGGCTGCCGAGTGCCGACACAGAGGTAGCCACAGCCGTGAACTACCGCACTGTACTGTGTCTGCTGCTAATATATAGACTGGTTGATAAAGAGATAGTATACTCGTAACTAGTATGTATGTATAAAGAAAGAAAAAAAAACCACGGTTAGGTGGTATATACAATTATGGACGGGCTGCCGAGTGCCGACACAGAGGTAGCCACAGCCGTGAACTACCGCACTGTACTGTGTCTGCTGCTAATATATAGACTGGTTGATAAAGAGATAGTATACTCGTAACTAGTATGTATGTATAAAGAAAGAAAAAAAAACCACGGTTAGGTGGTATATACAATTATGGACGGGCTGCCGAGTGCCGACACAGAGGTAGCCACAGCCGTGAACTACCGCACTGTACTGTGTCTGCTGCTAATATATAGACTGGTTGATAAAGAGATAGTATACTCGTAACTAGTATGTATGTATAAAGAAAGAAAAAAAAACCACGGTTAGGTGGTATATACAATTATGGACGGGCTGCCGAGTGCCGACACAGAGGTAGCCACAGCCGTGAACTACCGCACTGTACTGTGTCTGCTGCTAATATAGACTGGTTGATAAAGAGATAGTATACTCGTAACTAGTATGTATGTATAAAGAATGAAAAAAAAACCACGGTTAGGTGGTATATACAATTATGGACGGGCTGCCGAGTGCCGACACAGAGGTAGCCACAGCCGTGAACTACCGCACTGTACTGTGTCTGCTGCTAATATATAGACTGGTTGATAAAGAGATAGTATACTCGTAACTAGTATGTATGTATAAAGAAAGAAAAAAAAACCACGGTTAGGTGGTATATACAATTATGGACGGGCTGCCGAGTGCCGACACAGAGGTAGCCACAGCTGTGAACTACCGCACTGTACTGTGTCTGCTGCTAATATATAGACTGGTTGATAAAGAGATAGTATACTCGTAACTAGTATGTATGTATAAAGAAAGAAAAAAAAAACACGGTTAGGTGGTATATACAATTATGGACGGGCTGCCGAGTGCCGACACAGAGGTAGCCACAGCCGTGAACTACCGCACTGTACTGTGTCTGCTGCTAATATAGACTGGTTGATAAAGAGATAGTATACTACTAATATTATATACTGGTGGTCAGGTCACTGGTCACTAGTCACACTGGCAGTGGCACTCCTGCAGCAAAAGTGTGCACTGTTTAATTTTAATATAATATAATATGTACTCCTGGCTCCTGCTATAACCTATAACTGGCACTGCAGTAGTGCTCCCCAGTCTCCCCCACAATTATAAGCTGTGTGAGCTGAGCAGTCAGACAGATATATATAATATTATATATAGATAATAGATGATGCAGCACACTGGCCTGAGCCTGAGCAGTGCACACAGATATGGTATGTGACTGACTGAGTCACTGTGTGTATCGCTTTTTTCAGGCAGAGAACGGATATATTAAATAAACTGCACTGTGTGTCTGGTGGTCACTCACTATATAATATATTATGTACTCCTGGCTCCTGCTATAACCTATAACTGGCACTGCAGTAGTGCTCCCCAGTCTCCCCCACAATTATAAGCTGTGTGAGCTGAGCAGTCAGACAGATATATATAATATTATATATAGATAATAGATGATGCAGCACACTGGCCTGAGCCTGAGCAGTGCACACAGATATGGTATGTGACTGAGTCACTGTGTGCTGTGTATCGCTTTTTTCAGGCAGAGAACGGATTATAAATAAAACTGGTGGTCACTATCAGCAAAACTCTGCACTGTACTGAGTACTCCTAATGCTCCCCAAAATTAGTAAATCAAGTGTCTCTCTAATCTATTCTAAACGGAGAGGACGCCAGCCACGTCCTCTCCCTATCAATCTCAATGCACGTGTGAAAATGGCGGCGACGCGCGGCTCCTTATATAGAATCCGAGTCTCGCGATAGAATCCGAGCCTCGCGAGAATCCGACAGCGTCATGATGACGTTCGGGCGCGCTCGGGTTAACCGAGCAAGGCGGGAAGATCCGAGTCGCTCGGACCCGTGAAAAAAAACATGAAGTTCTGGCGGGTTCGGATTCAGAGAAACCGAACCCGCTCATCTCTAATGACCAGCAAATATTTGTGAACCATTGCCAGATTTGTTTTGGTGCAAAGTAAAGCAAATATATTGACAACATAATAAAGCTTTATATGACTCTACCAGTCCTGTTTATTAACATTAGGTGATAGCTTTGGTTTTCTATATCTGCTTATCACAGTGATAGAAATCCACCTATCACAATCATTTATCAATAAACTATCACTGGAGCAGCTAAGCAATACTGTTTCCACAATTCAGGCCGAGAGCAGTAACAGTTATCTTGCCACTTTACAGGGTCAATATCCATGGAACAGAGCCAGTTTAATGGCCACATGGGCCTGGGAAGAAAATGGTGATGGACTGTTGTGATTATCAGAGGAGCTGTGACCAATACTGGGAGGAAAAGGGGGGAGGGGGTTTAAACCCCTTACCAGTGGTCGTAGTGGGATTTTTGAAGTGGGGGTATGGAAAGTTTAAAGCGATTTAGTGTTCACTTCAGGGTGTAGTGTTGCATGTGCCGAAGGCCCGCTCGTGTCATAAAAGTGGGTGTGTCCACTAAAAAGGGGGCATGTCCTTAAGAGGACAGGAGTGGTGAGGTAGACAGGGAAGGTGAGGCACACGGGTAGTGAGAAGGCGAGCTGTGGTGAGCAGGAGGGAGCTTAGGAGGGACATGCCGTAGGTGAGCAGGGAGTCTTTAGTGGTGGAACATTTATAGAGGGTAGGAGGGGATGTGTGAGGGAAAGACTGAGAGGTGGATGCCACCATGCACATGTCTTTATTAAAAACAAAAAATGCATATTTACCAGCAGTCACATAACCTGGTGTCCCCACCCAGTCTTCACCCCCCTGACTATCCCGGGCGGACACATACTGTGGATGAGGCGGCTGGATGTGGGAGAGGCGGAGATGGTGCCTGTGTATCAGAGCCACCATACATGGTCTGTGTGATCGGCTTCCTGCACATAGATGGGAGCTGATCGGAGCCGAGGGCGGGGGAGGGGGGATGCAGTTACGGGCTGTGTCTGTGCCAGGGCCTGATTAAGGTTTGGGGGCCTCTGGGCAACAAACTTGTGGGGGCGCCATGTAAATGTATTTGTCAAAGTGGCAGTGTGCCCTGTGCTGGCTCCCCCCCCCCCCCCCATCCCAAGCACATAACATCATGATGAGGAGGTCAGGCTGCCAGCAATGGAAGTATTGCACTGCCTTTATAGTGCAGAACTGCACTAAAGACAGTATACTGTAAGTCAGGTTGCACACACTGTACTGCTCTATAGCCACAAGCACTATTATATGTAATAATGAATACAGCCCATTATACAGCAGCACTATGTATCTTTTAGTGCATGCAGCACATACTTTGTCAGTCTCGCATACATACTGACCACGTCAACAAAGGCTGAGCCACAGCAGCAGTTATATTATTATGGACTCAGTCATACAGGAGCCATAGCTGTGACTTAGGAGGAGAAGGAAGAAGGGCTATGGGCCATGTTTAAGCTGCATCTGACTCCTCTGTCTCCCTTGTTCCCCTTCCTCTTTCACAGCAGCAGCATCAGTCACTCCATGCACTCTGAGTAGACAGGTAGACACAAACCTGATGTGCGCAATCCGGATAGCGCACCTGGACTGCAACCTGCTGACTGAGTGGGTGCTGTAGACTGTGCTGAAGGCGGAAGAGAGGAGAACTGCTGCCCAGCCACCAACTGCAAGTCTAACGCAGTCCCACAAGGTGCCAGGCAGTGAGCTCCACGGTGACAGCTATACACGAAACAGCTGAGCCGCCAAAGAGAACTGGATCTGGTGCAGGTAGCAAGATGCTGTTCTGCCTTCCACTACTTGTGGTCACTATGTGGAGGCCCAACCTATAATCCGGCCATGATCTGTACTGCTGCTGACAAAACAAAAAAAAGTATTGTGCTTGAAGTGCAGTTATGCCATACCATTGTATCCTGACCGCCGGGATCCTGACTGCCGACAAATTAACTGTATCCTCTTTACCCTTTGCATAAGAGAGAAGCAACAATATATAGCAGTAACCAAGATAAATTAGACCCTGTTCATGAACCCATTATAATTTATGGATCACACACAAAATTGAGAAAAGTAAAAAGAAAAACCAAAAAACTGTTTAAATTACTCATTTAAGTACGTCGCTGGATATTAAGTCTCTGACCTAAAAGTAAACCCAATCACATGGTAAGACCACCACTCAGTTTGGCATCCCCTCAAAACAGAACTTTGCCCATGGAGTTGACCAAGTATCGTCAAAGGAAGGGTATGACTCCCCAGCAATTCTAGATCTCTCTGCAGTGTTAGGTGCCTGTCAAGATCCTTGTTCCCTAGTCTGTTACTATAATAGGGAAATTACGGCTGTAAAGAATATTATCATCTGTCATCCCTGTGCAGATACAACCATGCATACCACACTATCAAGCTCCTTGGCTTGATAACAGTGTTAGTGAGCTCAAGAAAATGGGTCGTAGATTTGAAAGTCGATGGAGGAAGATTAACTTAGTAGAAGATAATGTAAAACTAATCAATTTACAATCATCCATAAGAAAACAGAGTTCCTGTCATGGCAGCAAATAATAAACCAGCTCAGCTTTTCCGTACAGTGGAGATGCTTTACAAACCAGCATGCCTGTAGCCTGATGAAACCCTCTCCCAGTCAAGATGTAATGAGTTTGAAAACATCTTTGCAAATAAAGTATCCGGGCTGGAATCCCACAGTGTCATCACAGGAGTGCCAAGTTTTGAAGCCTGCCCATGTATGCCACCTGTCTTCATGGACCAGCTTTGAGCCATTGGATGTAAAAGACATTGCTGAACTTATCAAAATGTTGCATTGCATCTGGACCCTGCCTCAACCAATCTTGTAATACAGTGTGTGGACATAATTGTCCTTGCTTTTGCAAAAATAGTTTAATGCTCTTTGAAGACAGGCATTTTTCCTAATCCACTAAAGGAAGTAATTTTTAGACCTCTTCAATAAAAAAGCGAATTTAGATTCTGACTGCATGACCAATTACAGACCAGTATCAAACCTTCCTTACCTGTATCTAAGAAAGGTTGTTACAAATCAACTAGAGACCCAACTGTCAACCCATGATATTTGTAATGCATTCCAGCCAGGATTCAGGAAAAGACATACCTGTAGCACTGAAATAACTCAGGTATGTGTGCTTAATGATCATCTGATGGTAAGAGACAGAGGTGACTGTTCAGTCTTAATCCTTCCGGATCTCTCTGCAGAAGTTGATACCACGGACCATGGGATTCTGAGCCTGAAAAAATTCTGCGGACTGGATGACACAGTCCTTAGTTGGTTCACATTATTTGCCAGTGGCAGGTCACAGAGAGTTTCTTATGGATTATACTCATCGTCGCTAGTCCCACTGTCATTCAGTGTTCCACAGGGTTCTATGCTTTTTTCAGGATACGTGAAATAATCAGACATCGTGGTCTGGTCAACCACTGCTATGCAGATGATACACAACTATACCTGTCCTTTGCTCCAGGTACTGAAAACCCAATAACATCCATAAATTGCCCTGAAGCCACTCCTTTGATATCTTGGCTGTGTGCTTAGGGTCGTTGTCCTGCTGAAAGATGAACCGTCGCCTCAGTCTGAGGTTAAGAGTGCTCTGGAGTAGGTTTTCATCCAGGATGTCTCTGTACATTACTGCATTGATCTTTCCCTCTATCCTGACTAGTCTCCCAGTTCCTGCCACTGAAAAAGATCCCCACAGCATGATGCTGCCACCACCATACCTCACTGTATAGATGGTATTGGCCTGGTTTTCTCCAAACATGACGCCTGGCATTCACGCCAGATAGTTCAATCTTTGTCTTATTAGACCAGAGAATTTTGTTTCTCATGTTCTGAGAATCCTTCAGGTGCATTTTGGCAAACTCCAGATGGGCTGCTATGTGCTTTTTACTAAGGAATGGCTTCTGTCTGGCCATTCTACCATACATGCATGATTGGTGGATTGCTGAAGAGATGGTTGTCCTTCTGGAAGGTTCTCCTCTTTCCACAGAGGAATGCTGTAGCTCTGACAGAGTGACTATCAGGTTCTTGGTCACCTCCCTGACTAGGGCCATTCTTCCCTGATCACTCAGTTTAGACAGCCAGCCAGCTCTAGGAAGAGTCCTGGTGTTTCCGAACTTCTTCCATTTATGGATGATGGAGGCCACTGTGCTCATTGGGACCTTCAAAGCAGCAGATATTTTTCTGCACCTTTCCCCAGATTTGTGCCTTGAGACAATCCTGTCTCGGAGGTCTACAGACAGTGCCTTTGACTTCATACTTGGTTTGTGCTCAGACATGCACTGTCAAGTGTGGGACCTTTCCAAATCAAATCCAATCAACTGAATTTACCACAGGTGGACTCCAATTAAGCTGTAGGAACATCTCAAGGATGATCAGTGGAAACAGCATGCACCTGAGCTCAATTTTGACCTTCATAGCAAAGGCTCTGAGTACTTATGTTCATGTGATTTCTTAGTTTTTTATTTGTAATAAATTTGCAAAAACCTCCAAAAAACTTTTTTCGCATTGTCATTTTGGGGTATTGTGTGTAGAATTTTGAGAGAAAAAAATTAATTTATTCCAGTTTGGAATAAGGCTGTAATAGAACAAAATGTGCAAAAAGTGAAGGGTTGTAAATACTTTCTGGATGCACTGTACATGCATTTGTATCATCATGCTTAGATTACTGCAAATCCCTCTACCTGGGTCTCCCAGCTAAAGAGTTGCACTGCTTGCAGCTGATACAAATTGCGGCAGCCAGGCTATTAACTAAGCAGCCCCGTTCCAGTCACAAAATCTCTACTCCCTTCACTGGATGCCTGTAAGATGTTGAAGCTGTTTCAAGATTTGTTTACGGACTTTCAAAGCCCTACACGACCTGGGCCCAAGGTACCTGAAGCAGCTTCAGATCCCTTTCTGCCACTTTCTTGATTACTGTGATCTGTAGATGAAGGACTATTAGCAGTACCTAGAATCTACCTGAATTAATCTGGGGGGTTGAGCTTTTAGCTTTGCGACTACGACTCAGTTTGAGAGTCCTCCACTCTAGAATCCTTCAAAAACAGACTCAAAACTTACCTGTTTACTTCTCATTTCACTAATGTCCCTTTCTCTTCCAAATGCTTAGCTCTCTCTCCTGTTAAGCTTAATTTATATTTTGTGCTGTAAATACAAATGTTAAGCAGTTTGAGTTCCATTGGAAAAAAAGTGCAAAATATATTATTATTATTATTATTATTATTATTATTATTACACTGTGAGCCCAATGTCTGCTAGAACATAACAGTAGAAAAATGGCATCATTTTGTGAAGATAAAAGAAATACAATTTTAATAGTCGTGATGATGCGCCTGTTTTATGTGGAGGCCTGCGACTGTAGTCCTCCTATTTGTTATATTATTGATCAGAAAGTACATATGTATGACCAGGCTAGCTAGTTTATGTATGGGCAGTTTTTCAGTTCCCATTAATAAAAAATAATTCCAGTGAGGAATGATACTTTGATATCTCTGGCAAAAACACTTTATTCCCAGAGACAGAATGTTACTCAGTTTGATAAA
Organism: Pseudophryne corroboree; assembly: GCF_028390025.1. Classification (NCBI taxonomy): domain Eukaryota; kingdom Metazoa; phylum Chordata; class Amphibia; order Anura; family Myobatrachidae; genus Pseudophryne; species Pseudophryne corroboree. Next base: position 575,656,888 of record NC_086447.1, on the reverse strand, counting down.
TAGACCACAGTACTGTATGTTACAGCCAGCAAATTGCTAATACGTATATCTTAGATCTGCATAATAGGAGCTAGGAAGTTTATGTCAGTACAAATTTCATTTGTTTACTAACATTCCCCAAATAAATTTTACCCTTAATTTCAAGCAATTAATGAGATTTTAGCTTTCATCAGTATATTGTACCTTTTGATATTGTTAGTATTAAATTTTAATATTTTTTTTCAAAATACTGTATGTCTGGTCGCACCAAATTAACAGATAATAGCATTTCTATACCTGCAGTCTTGCTCCCTACAATCTTTTGCCACATTGTGGATTGGACAAATGACCCCTTGATGTCTACATTTAAAAAACAAATCGTAACAATCATAGAAGTGTGCAGCTTGCACCTGCCCAGGGGCATAAGTTCATCCTAGTCGCCAGAGGCAAGTTGGAGTTTGGTGCTAAACACGCGACCTACAGAATTATATAGATGGCGCTCTCAGCCGGCCTACAGGGACCGGAATTGTCAGGACTTCAGCTATGTGTGACAACAGCCTGTTGGTCAGGGTCAGACTCACAAGATTCAGACATCTGCCGCTTGCAGAATCAGGGTTCATTAGTGGGTCCCATCTCACAGTCCAACAGTGGGTGCACCGTTGCTTGCTGCAATGCAGGCTGTCCTGTCCCCTATTGCAGGTGTTAGTAGTGCTCCTGAGACAGAGCCAATTACCTCTGCAGCAGCATTGGGTGCATCAGAGAGCTCCGCTGGAAGAGCAGTGGCCGCACTTGGACCCTGCTGTAAACCACACAGATGCTGCTGTACATACAGGTGCCTCTTAAGGGCTTGGAGTCCTGAGGCAAGCGTCTCCTTTGCCTCTGGGAGTTACGCCCCTGCACCTGCCCCCTCTGGACACAGACTACCATCCAGCTACTTCTGGACAGCAATGCCGATATGTTGCCGATATGTGGTTTCACATTATCCCATGTTGGATTCCAAATGAGGCTGCCTCTTAACTAGGAGCAGCTGATATGAGTAGAAAAGACGCTAAAGGTTGAGTTTGAGGCTGTCCACTGCAGACGGTGAACAATATGTGTGAATGCTGTAAATAATAATTAATTCAGTGGTTCCCAAACTTTCTTGAATCACGGCACCCTAGAGAATCAGCATTTTTTTTCACGACACCCCTAGAATTCTGTTGCTAAATTTGTAAAAAAAAAATAAGTAAATTGTGCCTGTCATCCTCACATACCTCCCAGCATGACCCATCCCAAGAGGAACAAAATGCTCTGTTCCTGGACTTCTCTTTTAATTTATGATTGCCATAACCAATGTTCAAACACATTTCTTTTCAAATTACCAGTTCAACACAGGTGATGCAATCATAAATTAAGAGAGAAGTCCAGAAACAGAGCATTTTGTCCTTCCAGGGATGGGTCATGCTGGTAGGTAAGTCCTTAGGGTCAGTTATGGTGTAGTGTACACTGCTGATTGTCCACATGTTTTATGATTGGAAGCCACTAGCACTAGTTTGCCTATCACTTTGATCATAATTAATTTAATTTGGTCCTTGCAAGAGCCTCGCTGCACCCCTGGGTGCCTAGGCACACAGTTTGAGAACCACTGGTTTAATTGATTGACCAATTCTGAAAAAAAGAAAACTCTGTAACACTGCATTGTGAATCACGGTTAAATTTGATATGCATTGGTAATGAGTAATTGGTCTTAAGGAGGCCAAACAATAAAACATAGTTCAAATGCTAGTGGGTAGAGGGTCATTGGAAGCTATTGGTTCCATTCTTATATCTATTTGTATGTTTTTACCTGTGTAAACAAAGAAAATAAAAGCTAGAAGTAAATCCATAAAGTTTGATGCAGGTGGGTAAGGTCCTATAATAACACACTTAAATATATAACTATATTATTGCTTTCCTAATATTTAAAAAATATTACATGGGGAGTTACTGTAGCTGCAATACTCACATTGCAATTAAGCAATTAGTAAAGTGTGTTTTTTTCAATTTACTAAACTCTTATTCACAAAAGAGAACTAAAAAAACATTGGGGCTGATGTATTAATCCTGGAGAAGTGATAAGTGGAAGTTGATAATGTACCAGCCAATCAGCTCCTAACTGTCATTTTTCAAACCTGTAATGATTGACTAGTGCGTTATCACCTTTCACTTATCACTGCTTTATCACTTCTCCAGGCTTTTAGTACATCTGTCCCATTGTTCTCTCCCTTTAAGCGCTTTGCATGCTGTGTAGAGTTTTTGTGCTCTCTTACTGGCTCCTGAAACACATGACAAAACATTATTTGAAAAAAGTTCCACAACAGTTCCAGCTTTTGCTGCTGAATTTGGATACATCATTTGGTTTCTAGCTCATTCTTAACAACTGACAAAATATTTACTCGGCTGACTGCAGAAATGGATAACGTTTTTCAAAATGTTATACATGTGTGAATTTAGAGTACAAAGTCACAATAGTATAACATTACATAACCCCCCTGTAATTGATGTATTTAAAGAGACAGATAAAATTATGTTTATATTTCTAAACAGGGTAATGAAACATGTAGTGCTACTTGGTTCCCAAGAGAGAGATATGATGCTAAGCTGTGTTTTCCAAATTGTCATTTCAGGACAAGTTCATTCGATGTCAAGGAAAGCAAAGCAGTGCAGTGCAGCACATTTGTATATGAATGAGCATGATTACACACACAGTAACTCCTTACTTGCTCATATCTAACATCACAAACTATTATTATAGATAGTAGGATACTTAGTTTACCTGGATTCCCCTTATTTCCCTCTTTTGTTGCAGCATAACATAGACCACATGAGCATTGGTCATATGGCTACAGCTTCCACCAGTTACACTGCTGCCAGCAACACAGAGCAACAATGAAGCTGTGGATGATAATGAATTCAGAACATAAAGACTGTGGGGGAGATGTATCAAACCTTCTAAATAGTGGAGAAGTAGAGAAGTTGCCTATAGCAACCAATAAGGTTCTATAATTTTATGGTCTATGGGGGATATTCATCAAAGTTTGTAGAGAGATAAAGAATCAACCAATCAGCATCTAACTGCCATGTTCCAGACTGTGTTTGAAAAATGACAGTAGCTGATTGGTTGGTACTTTATCTCTGTCCACGTATTTCTCACCCATTTTTGATACATCTCCCCCTATACATACTTACCTAAGCTTACTATCCAGGATATGCCTGGAAAGGAGAATCAGGTGGGCGGTGACAGGGTCGGGGTAAGTCTAATTGCATCATTAGGCCCCGCCCTCCACAGGAAAGCAGTATGATTGGCTAAAATTTGCATATGGGCGGGGATAAATTGATGCGATTAGCATAGATTAGCATAGCCATTACTGCTGATTCCTTGTGTAGATGTGTAACAACAAAATCAGGACTACACTTGCAGCATCAGTGTAATACAGGTCTTTACTCAGCATGAGCCAGACACCAAGTGGAAGTAACAGGAGACAAACAGGAAGTGAGTCACCTCGGCATGACATCATCTCCCATGATGCACAGCATGCATTTACATCCCTCCTTTCAAACTGGAAGGAAGCAGAACATAGATGAAACAAATGTTACAATGTGACAATGTTAGGTGTGAAGAAAAGAAAAGACATTATACAATAAAGTCTTGAAACTTTGGATTGGGTTTGGACACACGGCCTGATCTGGTAATGGTACACTGGGAACCTATAGGCATGTCCGCTGTGACACCAGAGGGCTCTATTACTTCAGAAGTGGTCTCTGAGGAAGGACTGTCCATGCAATGCGAATCATCACTGACATTGGTTGCAGCTGTGATAGAAACTGATGAGTCAGGCTGTGTAGAGCTTTCTTCAGGTACACTTAACAGATGGCGGCAGTAGCTTTCATAGAGGGCATTATCAGACTGTACCACGTAGCTATTTGGACGACCTGCAGGAGCTGAACCACTGCCATTTTGTCAAATCCTTGCTCGGTTTGCCTGCGGACAGGCTGGCCTGGAGACAGTGGTGGCAGGCGGTATGCTGATCTGTCATAAGAAGCTTTGGCAGCCATTCTGCACTTGCTGATGTTCTCCCATACCTGTGGCTCTACTCTGGGTTGCAGGAGCTGCTTTGCCATTGGGATGCCTGTGCGGGTGCGCCCTGTGGTAATAGGTACTGCGCAGGGGATGTAAGTCCATCTCAGGGCGTGTTTCTCATGTTTAACAGTGCCAAGAATATATCCGATAGGGAGCACCTCTACAGCCATGGCCTGATAGTCATCCTCAGCAGTGTTCATGTCAGTAGTTGAAAGGAAGGCTCGAAACAGAGCATCAGCATCGTACATTTCTTTGCCTCGCTTATATATGACATCCAGGTTGTACCGCTGCAGCTTGAGCATCATGCCCTCAATACGGGAAGAAGCAGAGTGGATGGGCTTTTTCAGTATGGTGATGAGAGGCTGATGGTCGGTTTCCACCGTGACAGGACGGCCATAGATGAAGTCATGGAAACGGTTGCAGGCGAACACCAGTGCCAACAGTTCTTTCTCAATTTGTGCATACCTGATTTCAGTGTCAGTGAGAGCCCTGGAAGCAAAAGCTACTGGCCTGCAGTGTTGGAGGCACACGGCCCCTAGACCACTTGTGAAGCGTCGGCAGAGAGGACTACTGGATCATGCAAGTTGAAGTATTTCAGGACCGATGGATTTGTCAGCATGGTCTTCAATTGATCAACAGCAGCCGTGTGTGCGTCCAGCCAGCACTAATCTGAGTCCTGGTGGAGTAGCTGCCACAAAGGTGCCGTGGTTTCACTGTATTGCGGAACAAATTTAGACAGGTAATTGGTCATCCCCAGGAAGCGCTGCAGTGCCTGTTGGTCAGCTGGAAGTGGCATTTGCTGGATGCCTGTGATTTTTTTCGGATCCAGTTTGACGCCTTGACTGAGCACGTGGCCCAATAATGCCACTTCTGTAACTCTAAACTTGCATTTGTCTGGGTTGAGCTTGAGGTTCAAAGCATGGGCCCATTCAAGTACCTGTTGCAGTCGCTGGTCGTGTTCTTCCTTGGTGCGGACCCACACCAGGATGATTTCACAGGGATAGCCTGCAAACAGTTGCTCCATGCAACGCTGGAAGACCTCACTGCCCGTAGTGATTCCATAGGGCATGCGAAGGAAGACATACCGCCCTATCGGGGTCATGAAAGCGGTGAGCAGGGATGAAGCTCTGTCCAAAGGGATTTGCCAGAATCTGCTCTTTGCATCCAGGATACCGAAAACCGTGGCACCTAGCATGTCAGCAATCACTTGCTCAATGGTGCGGAGAGGGTGATATGGACGCAGCAGTGCTATGTTCAAGTGTACTGGATCAATACAAAGATGTACAGTCCCATCCTTTTTTGATGTGGCCACCATGGCGGACACCCACTGTGTTGCTTCCTCTATGGGGGCAATGACACCCAATTCTGTGGATCTCTTTAATGATTTTGTCTTTCATTGCGATAGGGACCCTCCGGGGGGCACAGACAGTAGGTACAGTGGAGTCATCCAGCCTCATATGGTACACAACAGGAAGCTTGCCAAGTGTACTACAATCAAATAAATCCTGAAAGTCTTTTATCTCTGGAACGGTCATCTGTATTGCTTGTACCTCAGGCCCCAATTTGAGAAGGCCTAGCTTCATACTGTCAGGGAGGCCTAGCAGTGGTTTAACCTTTGATCCACAATGTGGAATAGCAAATCAGCACTGGTAAACTTTAGCTTTGTGGTACCCAGTGTGGTGATGATCTGGCCACCATAAGCTATCAAGTTGATCTTGTCTCGTGGGTTTATCTGTGCAGTTGGATCTATTTCACGTAGTAGAATATGTACAAGAAGGATATGACATTGCACTTCGCTCCTGAGTCTATTTTGACCATGGCCACCTTGTTCATATGCTTTGTTCTGTTTGATAAATATTTCGCCCTTTTCATCCAAGTGGTCTACACTATCACAAACTGTCATGCGAACCGATTCACACCCTGGCTCCGTTTCAACCTGGTTAATCCGCCTGGGTGAGTGGCTGTAGCGCGACTCAGACTGTCGCTTTATGGAAGTTTGATCTTTGGAGTGGCAGCATCTTGCAAAATGATTCCATTTGCCACATGCATTACATCATTTATCATATGCGCGGCAGTTTTGTTTGTCAGGAGGGTGCTGTGCCACGCAGTTCCCATGTGTGGAGGATCGGCGCAGAACGGCCGCCATGACACACTCCTCAGCGTCTTTTCTTAGTTCCCTTGTGCCCTTTTCAGACTGCTCATTTAACATACAGATATTTATGGCAGTTTCTAATGTGAGGCCCTTCTCCCGCAGCAGCAGTGCACGTACCTTGTCGCTGCGTATGCCGCATACAATTCTGTCACGGAGGAGCTCCTCTGTGAGGATACCAAAATTGCACTTTTTTTTCGGCAGCTTTAACGTGGAGACGTAGGACTGTATAGTGTCATCACCCTTTTGGTTTGTGCTGTTGAAAACATGCCTGTCCATAATTACATTCTTTACTGGCATGCAGATCTCTTCAAACTTTGCAATTAGGATGTCAGGATCCTCTGTCTTCTCCGTCAGCGTATACAAAAGCATCTGATTTGTCCACAGCATCGGTGCCTGCGAGGTTCAGCAGCGTGTATGCCTGGACTTTTTTTTATTTGTCTGAAAGGCCTGCTATAGAGTATACGTGCCATTCCCTTTTAAACCTCAGCCAGTTGTCAGCCACGTTTTCATCAAATATCAGCGGATCTATTCTCCTGAGACCTTGTGCCATGGCATCCCAGTTCTGACACCATGTAGATATGTAACAGCAAAATCAGGACGACACTTGCAGCATCAGTGTAATAGAGGTCTTTACTCAGCATGAGACAGACACCAAGTGGAAGTAACAGGAGACAAACAGGAAGTGAGTCACCTCGGCATGACATCATCTCCCATGATGCACAGCATGCATTTACACCTTGTATTTATCTCCGCATTCTGACCACGTCACTAGGAAGTGGACAGAATGCAGGAGGGGTGCCTATTCATCCGAGGGTGCGGCCAGAACCTAATAAGAAGCCATACCTTATTAAGGGGCCAAAACAATAAATATAGTTAAAGGGGCACAGTTATTTAATTAATTTATTATTGTGATTAAGTTAGTATTTAATAATAATAAAAATAGCATTTTATATGGCCAACGGGAAAATATAATAATTAGTAAATATTAAGGTATTCATTTTATTAGTAAATAACATATTGGGGCTGTATTATTTTTTTGTTAAATGTTAATGGTGGCACATTTATTGCACTACAAGTACCAGCATGCATGTTCCTCCATCTTTAATTAAACAATTAATTAATATTGCGCAAATATATACAAATATAATTGTCACTGTTTATGAATTTACTGATAATACTTGGACCTTAATATGTATTAAATTTTTTATTGTCCATTTAATAACAACTGTATTATTTTTTAATGAAATTACCAAGATTCATTAAATAGGTTCTGGGTGGACTGATAATGTACAGTAACTCACATTGTAAGTCCAAAGTCAAGATCAGGGGTTATATTTACTAATGCTCGATTTTCCATTTTGGGGGATTTGGCATTCTCTTTCGACTGAATTGCCGTTCAGTTTTGACTTTGGAGATTTACTAAAGGCAAAATCAAATGTCTATGCTACATACTGTAGGTGAAGTTCTGTGTCCATTTTACAGTATCATCTCCTTTGTCTTTCAAATCTTGTACAAATTAAGACATTGTGTTGTGGCCTGCAAGCTTTGCAGTGGGAATAAAGGATGGCAATAATAATTGTTGTTCTGTTTGGTATTTACATAAGACATACTCCTGTGCAGCTGATACTATGTATAATTTAAGTAAATCAGGGCACTTGCATATTTCTTCTATGTTTTTGTCTTTAAACAATATCTTTGTATTTTCCTGTTATAGTAATGTGTTTCATGATAAATTTCATAATTAGGTTTTGACTCCTCAGGTTTTTTTTCTCAATTTGAGGGAGAACCTATCAATGTTGATTAGGATTAGTAAGGTGAGTTCTTTAGTTTTCGGTGTATAATATGATAAGGCAGTGGCTTTAGTAAAGAGACATATGTTTGATGTTTGTTATAAAAATCTGATATGGACTTTTACTTTCGCTCATTGCTTTGCTGATTGACAATAAGTTATTTCATGGATTGCTACTGTTGCTATTACAAGGCTTGTAGTTCTCTCCTGGACAAGGTGTTACAATTCCACTATATATTCAACTCTGTAAATGTAAGGTGAGTAAATACTAATCATTTACATGGGCACTGATATACATATGCATTATGTCAATATACTGTGGTTACCACTTGGTCTAAAAATAAGATTTACAGGTTCATTAAAGGTGAACTCAGTCTAAACAAATTAGACCCTGAACACCTGAAACATCAAATTAATTCCAACCAGTAGAACTAAGAGAGTAGTATTTCAGCTTCTCTCTGATACCATGTGTATCCCATGCATTTAGCCTATACTTTCTATAATTTGGGGGTGGAGATTCTGGAAGTTAAATAAAAGACAATTCTAGCTAAATTGTGTGGCCTAATACTATTGTGACAAAGGGGGAAATTCAATTAACCACACAATTTACCATGGGCTAATTGAAGCAGCGTGGCTATTCAATTAGTCTAGAAGGCAGTCTGCTTCCTACAGTTAATGAGGTTTTTTTTTTATCAAGCCTGAGCAGGCTGAAAAAGAAATCCCAGTTAAATAGCTTGTTTTTGGGTGCCGCGACGGTTTTAACCCAAAGGTCTAGGAACTAATATCAGATTCTATGAGTTAACGCCCATTAAAATGGTAACAAGAAAAAGTGCTTTAATTGAATAACCCCGGGCATTAAAGCCTGAGACTACCTCCCTTTTTCATCCGTGGTAAATTACCGAGGCTAATTGAATTCCCCCTAAGTGTGTATATATACAGACATATAATCTGTGGCTCATTCTGTGCATTCTTATGTGTTCTTATTATTTTTTTTATTTTTTTGCAAAGATACTTGTACTATTTCCGTGCATTTGACATATTTTGACACATCTGTAACTATACTAAATGCAAGTAAAAATGCTTGTCAAGTACGGATGAAGTACATTTGCTTTGCTCTTGTATGAGTATGTAGCGTCATTTAGGAAAAACAGATTATAGGTTACTGTATATCACTTTGTGTCTACACTATAAAGTCCTTCCTATATTTTTTTTTTACTTTCTTTGGATTCATTTGGTGTAGTTATACATAATTATAAATGTTAAAACGGCTTTTTTTGTGAAATTCTTTAAGCATTGAGCAGGCTACAGTACATGAGTTTCTATAATTTTGTATTTCCTTATCTTGTTTATCTTTATGCATGGCTGGCATGATTTGCTACCAATGTTACATATTTGTAGCCTCTACACTGCAAGAAAACATATTTTTTTAATGTCTTTAATAAGGTGATTGTTTTCACGGAATGTTTTTAGCTTAATAAGAGGAAGACATTCTGCTGAAGTTACTCCATAACGCTCCAACTGTTTTTCCATAAACATTAGGTTTGGCTGACTACATACCACAGCTGTGTGAGAGCTGGCATACCTGACAGTGATAGTGGATCAATGGCAGCAGTGCACTGTCGAGTTGGATAGAAGTGAATTCTCAGAGCTGCTGCAGTTGAAGTTCTGGCCAAAAACAGCTTGTCCTGACAAAACTGCATGTATTGTCATGAGGTTGTCACAGTTACTGTCCTTGAATGCTGTGAAGTAATAATACGCCTAAGTCCATAGACATTTTTGTTTTACGGTAGACATAAAACGACAAGGGCATGACCTCAGATATATATTGCAGCAAGGGGGAGATTTAGCAAAGCTAGGAGAGAGAAAAAGTTCCAACAAGTCAGCTCCTAACTAATTTTTCAAACTCAGCTTGTAAGTGACAGACTGTGATTGGTTGGTACTTTATCTCTCTCCAAGTTTGATAAATCTGCCCCTAAGTTTGAGATGTATTTCTATAATACTGCACTTTGTATTGTTCACCTGTCTAACAGATTTGTAAGATTAGATTAAATTTATATTAGTATACCAAAAAGTGGAATATTCTGAGACGTCATACAGTTACTTGAATCATGTTCTCCAAACAGTAGCTAAGATCATCTGTTAGAGTACTTGCCCGAGTGGCTGAGAAACTGAATATGTGATGTCACAAATAGGGAGGTGCTTTATATTTACTTTTTATTATTGCTTTGACATGAATTGATTCTATAAATCAGGTAGATGAGGGTAGGATTCTCATTCATGGTAATTTGAAGAAACTATAAGTAATATATATGCATCAGTGATAGTGTTATTATAACTAGGTAATCTACACTCATTTGCATTTTGGATCTGCTCAGAATATATATGCATCAGTGATAGTGTTATTATAACTAGGTAATCTACACTGTCAATTTGTATATCATAAACTATATTGTATTCTAGGATGAAACTGTCTTGCAGCTTTATATAGTTGGACAACAGCCAGCTGAACAGGGCTTTATTAGAAGGGCTTTTTTACAAGGGTTATGAAAATATTACAATATAGACTTACCCAGGACTTACCAGGACGAAAACAGACGGAAACAACCCACCGACAAAACAGAAAACATCGTCCCTTCCTTTCATTCCCAATCATCTGTGTATTTCAGCGTATGTAAATATTTTACCAACTATAATCCTCATGACCTCTAAGAACAAAATGCAACCAATTTGGTAGACTACTATATACATTGTGATTTACATGTGATTGTACATACCTGTTTGTCACTTTGCTCTATAATGCACAGTTAACATACAGCAGAACAACACCAGTAGGCACCTGAACTTTTAACTTGAACAGGTAAAACCTTACACTCTCAGCCTAGAAAACACTGGTTTCAGCTCAAACTAACTATGTTCCACAAATTGATTTTCTGCATTGCTCTTCATGGAGTATTCATAAAGGCCATTGCATCATTCAGTCTCCCAGCAACTCACCCCTCTGTACATATTGCCCCCTCAATTCTACACTCCCCTCTTATTAGCACTCATGAGCTTTTTACTTCCCTATACTCATTGACAATAACATCTACAACCTCTTACCATAAAAAACTTTCACAAACCTCTGACACCCACATTTATCTCTCTCTTCTGCTTCTGATAGCTGGTGACATTTCAACAAATCCAGGACCCAGCCACTTGCATCACTCGCATTCACCTGATTCACAGCAACATAGAAATCCAGCTAACCTCATAAACATCACATGTCTTCCATCACCCTCCAGATCACTAAAATGTGCCTTATGGAATGCACGCTCTGTTTGTAACAAATTAACATCTATCCATGACCTCTTCATATCTAACAACATCAATCTGCTGGCTATAACAGAAACCTGGCTCACACAATCTGACACAGCCTCCCCTGCAGCACTGGCACATGGTGGTCTCCACTTTACACACACCTCCAGACCCGATAACCATAAAGGAGGAGGAGTTGGACTTTTACTTTCCCAATCCTTTGCATATACTGTTCTACCACAGGTTCCATCACTCACATTTACATCATTTGAAGTACATTCCATTAGGGTTTACTCTCCTTTCTCTCTGCGTGTTGCAGCTATCTACCGCCCACCTGGGCATCCAAAACAATTTTTGGAAGATTTTTCTGCCTGGCTCCCTCACTTTCTATCCTCTGACATCTCCACCATTATCATGGGTGATTTCAATATTGCTATTGATTGTCCAAAATCTGCTGCGCATGCCTCCAAACTACTCTCTCTAACCTCCTCTCTTGGCCTCTCCCAATGGACTGACTCCTCTACTCATCAGGCGGGCCACTGCCTTGATCTAGTATTCACCAGACTATGCTCCATCTCTGAACTCACTAACACTCCTTTCCCCCTATCAGATCACAACCTTATCACCTGCATGCTTTCCTCTGTTAATTCAAACCCTGTGTTGCGGAAGTTCTCCAATCTTCCTCAAACTCGCAGAAATATTAACACAATTAATCTTCAAGAACTTTCCACTTCACTCCAACAACTGCTTTCACCTATTTCTGCATTCACCTCTCCTGAGATGGCTGTATCACACCTTAATAAGACTCTAGAACTAGCCCTTGATGAAGTGGCTCCAGCTACCCATCACACTCCACGTAGGCCTAGATGTCAACCATGGCACTCCAAATCAACAAGACAACTACAAAAACTCACACGAAAACTTGAACGTCAGTGGCGTAAATCTCAGATTTCAAGTGACTTCCTCACATATAAGACAGTCTACCATTCTTATAAAAATGCCCTGGACACTGCCAAACAAACATATTTCCAAACTCTTATCTCTGCTCAAGCCTCTAACCCCAAACGACTCTTTAATACATTTAAATCACTTCTGAATCCTCCCACACCTACCCCACCAGCCACTATCAAGGCACAGGATCTTGCTTCCTACTTCAAGGAGAAGATTGATAAGATCCGAGATGAAATGGTATGCTCTTCGGCAGCCAGTGACCTGCTCCGTTCTGTACCTGAACCCTCTGGCACTCTTTCTTCATTTGATCCCACAAATGAAGATGAAGTATCATCACTCTTCTCATCCTGCTTCTCTACTACCTCTCCTCTTGATCCTTTACCCTCACAAATAAGTAAAGCTCTGTCTCTGGTGCTCATCCCTACCTTAACTAACATCTGTAATCTCTCTCTCACTACTGGTATTTTTCCTTCACTCTTCAAGCATGCAGTGATTACTCCCATTTTAAAAAAACAAAATTCTGACCCTAATGCTCTCTCAAACTACCGCCCTATCTCTCAGCTCCCTTGTCTCTCTAAGCTACTTGAGAGACTTGCCTACACTCGACTCACGCACTTTCTTAACTCATACACTTTGTTGGACCCACTTCAGTCAGGCTTCCATTCCCAACATTCCACAGAGACGGCACTGACTAAAGTGGTTAATGATTTGGTCACTACGAAGTCTAAAGGCCACTACTCACTACTTATTCTTCTAGATCTATCTGCTGCATTTGACACTGTAGACCACTCTCTTCTCATACAGACACTACAATCCCTAGGTCTTAAAGACACAGCCCTTTCTTGGTTCCTATCGTACCTATCCAATCGCTCCTTCAGTGTTCGCTTCTCTGAATCTACCTCCTCTTCGCTACCTCTTTCAGTTGGAGTACCGCAAGGCTCAGTCTTGGGTCCTCTGCTTTTCTCTATCTATACCTCATCTCTTGGTAAACTAATCAGCTCTTTTGGTTTTCAGTATCATCTGTACGCAGATGATACTCAAATCTACCTATCCTCCCCTGACTTGTCCCTATCTGTACTGGACCGTGTCACTGAATGCCTTTCTGCCATCTCATCCTGGATGACATCTCGCCACCTCAAACTTAATATTTCAAAGACAGAGTTAATTATATTTCCACCGGCCAATAGTAGGTACCAACCTGATATCTCTATCACTGTTGAAAACTCTACTATCTACCCTACCCCACAAGCTCGCTGCCTAGGTGTCATCCTTGACTCTGATCTGTCCTTTGTTCCCCACATTCAATCTGTCTCAAGATCATGTTACATGCATCTAAAAAACATATCCAAAATACGACCATACCTTACACAAGACACTGCTAAAACTCTAATCCACGCTCTCATTATCTCCCGCATTGATTATTGCAATAGTCTCCTAACTGGTCTTCCCAAAACAAGACTCTCACCACTACAATCCATTCTGAATGCAGCGGCGAGGCTTATCTTCCTCGCTAGACGTTCATCGTCTGCAGATCCACTCTGTCAGTCCCTTCATTGGTTACCTGTACTCTACCGCATTCAATATAAAATACTTTTACTCACACACAAGGCCATTAACCAAACTACACCAATGTACATCACTTCGCTTATCACAAAATATCTCCCAACCCGACCTCTGCGCTCTTCACAAGACCTGCGTCTCTCATCCACACTCATTACTCGCTCCCACTCACGACTGCAGGACTTTCATCGGGCTGCACCCACCCTGTGGAATGCCCTACCACGCACAATAAGACTCTCCTCTAGTCTCCAAACCTTCAAGCGTTCCCTCAAAACTCACCTCTTTAGGCAAGCGTATCAAATTCCTGAACCGCCCACATAACTTTCATAAACCTTCCTATCAAATTACATCCACTCTGTACAGTCCACACATATCCTCACATGTCTTCTCATTCTATGCAATAGATAGCACCTTTCCTTGTGTACATATGCCTATTTCCCTATAGATTGTAAGCTTGCGAGCAGGGCCTTCCTACCTCTATGACTGTTATCACCCAGTTTGTTATTGTTATTTCAAATTGTAAAGCGCAACGGAATTTGCTGCGCTATATAAGAAACTGTTAATAAATAAATAAAGTAACTTGTTTCAGTTTATTAAAGGAACAGATAAGCTCACTATCAGTTTTAACGGGTGGTATTCAGTATACCGGTTGTTGGGATCCCGGTGCACAGTATACCGGCGCCGGAATACTGACAACTGGCATACCAACAACTTTTCTCCTTCTTGAGGGTCCACGACCCCCCTGGAGGGAAAATAGATAGCGTGGCGCGCCACCGTGTCCGCAGCGTGGTGAGTGCAGCGAGCCAGCAAGGGGCTCAGTTGCGCTCGCCCTGCTGTCGGCAAGCCAGTGGTTGGGATCCCGGCTGCTGGCAACTCATACCACACCCGTTTAAACTAAAGTATACATTTGACAATGTTAAATGCTCTTGTGTCATTTCATAATTAATATGTAAATGTAGGCAAATTAAATTAACTCCTTTAGTGCCATAACCCTAAATTGTACTGAGCTGCCTGTCCCATTGCTAGGAGGCTAGGTCAGTACACTTCATGTCGCTGACTTCTGATACCAATAGTAGTATACACAGTACTTGTGCAGCTGTCTGTGCCCTGCTCACTGATAGTTCTAGCACTTAGTTTAGGCTGATGAACATGGAGTTTCCCTGCTTTTGTATCTACTGGAACAAGAAACAGCTTCACTCATTCACTTCACACATAAGCAGTACAGCTGCTTCTATTACTGTATACTGCAAATCCTGGCAACTAGTAATGATAGCTGACTTGTGGGTGATGGGAATCCCCAAGGGCTCACTGGAGTTTGTCAGACATTCTCTCATTATGAGAAGGAATTCCTGATGAAAAATGCAGAAGGAGCTGACCAGTACTATTATTGTATCCAAGTCCCTCCCTCCAGCTATATTGGAGGAAGGGTACTGAACATAAGTGAATAAAAAATATATTAAGTGATAAAAATATATAGAAATAACCATCCTCACCACCAGTGGCTGATTACTATTTATTTGTGGTGATTTCTGGTTTTATATTTCACATACTTTATTACACAAATATACAAACCTAGGGTCTGGTGTCTGTTTGTGGGGTACAGCTTGCATGTTTTCTAACTGTGCATGCTTCGGAAGTGAGCCTCTGCAGATACGGCAATACACAGATTTACGCATTTCAATCACATCTCCTGCAGGTAAAGGTCAGCGAGGGTGTGGTGACGGATCTGCGGGCTATGCACAGTTAGTCATATAATATCCAGCATACTGTATGTACAGTATATGGAGCAAGCACATCTTAACCTATACATACAGTAGATACAAATGCATTTATTTCTGAGCATGCAATACTGGAGACTGTCAATTTTGGCTATAGTGTTTATATATAGTTTGATTACATTTTAATCACACCTACTGCAGTATTTATTTGTGTAAGCAGAGAGCCTGGGTAGACTGAAACATGGATCACCATGATGGTTTTGCTTTAGGAAACCATTACTATATATATGTGTCCACTTTTATTATTGGTGTCATTGGAAATGTGGAGATATATGCGTTTGTGAATGTTGCATTTGGGACAGTAATATTTCTTCTACTTTATCAGTGTCTCTGTAAGGGACATATGTACTGTATATAGCAGGTTTTCAATTTGAAAGGGTTGCAAAACAGACACAATAATAATAATGATAAAGTATTTTCCAATCACATTCGAGTATACCTACAAAAATCATTAATCTTATATTAATATTAATTAAAGGTAATTCATTATATTTCAATAATCTGCAATCACTATTAGCTATTTATTTGAATGAAAAGCAGTCAAAGGTTTTAATGAGCTTAAAGACAACTCTATCACAAAGTTATTCACAGCAATATGCCTATTGAGGACACATATTACAAGAGAAATGTAAACTCTGTGTAGCCGACATGGACAAACGTGTGCACTGGGCAGTGTAGCATTGTACAGTACATAAGTGTATCTCAGAGGTTCCCAAACCCAGTCCTCAAGTCACCCTAATGGTCCAGGTTTTAAGTCTATCTGTACTTTTACCACAGGTAACTTATTTAGTACCCCAGTCAGTTTGATTTAACCATCTGTGCTAACATGGATCTGTTTAACACCTGGACTGTAGGGGGAGCCTTGAGGACCGAGTTTGGGAACCACTGGTGTCTCTAATATATTGGTTACTATGCAGTGCTATGCTGGAATGAAGATTTATATGAGACACTCTTGATTCTACTTTTGCAAAAATGGGTAACACATACATTTGCTGCCCAATATGATGGCTTCTATTGATGGTTCCACTTTAAGAAGAAACAGAGAGCACCCGACTGCACAAAGACTTTTTTACATAACACTTGAAGTTGTCTACAAAATTAAGAACATGTTACAGTACACAGCATTCAGCATTGCAAAATGTCACACTCATGTACTCCTTAAACGTCCTTTATGTCTCTTCTTTCTTACTACATTTTTCCACTTGTGTCAGCTTTCACGCCTCTGCATCACATACATTATTTCCCTTAATACAATTTGTTTGTTTTGCTTATTTTTATTTTTGTTGTATGATTTCCATTGCATGTCTTTTAGTTTTGGGAGGTTTAAGAAAACATCAGGAATAGGCTGCCTCAATATCCATGCTCCTAAATGTAACCACACACACACAAAAAAAAAGACAGCATGAGGTGTTTTTCAAATATTAAAAATGACAACCATCGGAACGCAGAATTATTTAGCAAGAACTGCGGAATATGTGTGCGCTATATAAATAACTGGTAATAAATAAATAAATAAATAAATAAATAAATAAGAACAATTAGTTGATGGAAACATGATTCCTAAAACAGAACTCTCTGGCCCCATCTTGTGGAATTAGATGAGATGTAGAAATAATTCTATATAACTTAAAAAAAAAAGCTTAAAATACTTTTATGAAAGAGTTCTGTAATTCTTGCCAGATAATAAAAAACAATTACATACATAGGAGATGATGGAGAGTTGGTTGTGAACTTATTTATTAGTCAGCCTGGGGCACATACTGTACTACTGTTTTCTCCTAGAGTAAAACTTGCATCTTGAGATTCAGCTACCTCTGCAACCTGTGCACCATTATATGTGCTAATTAAATATGTTATTCATATTCAGATCTTTTACTTATAATAAGGTAAAGTAATTGAGTCACATGTATCATATTATTTATATATATATATATATATATATATATATATATATATATGTATAATTTGAAGTTTTATCATAAATGGGGAGGGAATAGGATACAGAAATAAAAGTAGGGAATGGGTAGGAAATTCCACTGGGTACATACAGCAGTGGAACACAAATAAATATTTGTCACAGATACAATAATTTCGGAGCTATTTTATTCACCCCCTGCGTAGTCAATTGCGGGCTGCTTTCCCCCATTTTTAAGGTATTTTTGCCAATGCCTTTTCAAGCTTTTTTTTCTAGCGAAAAGGCATTGGTGAAAAATGCCTCAAAAGCCACATGTTTTTCGCCGCTGCCGAATCTGTCTCCTAGTCGAAACAACAACCCTGTTATTGAATAGGACGAATCCCCATTCGCCCTAAAAAATAGCAAAAAGTGCAATTTTTTGCCTAGGCGAAAAAAATGCCCTAATTGAATACCCCATTAAGTCTGAAACAGTATCAAACTGGGGCATGAAGGGCCCACCGGGAAATGCCGTATTAGGGGCCCTTGTTTAGGGGTGTGGCCAGTCCCCAGATGCAATAGAGGTTCGGCTAACTGTTAGAGCAGGCATTCCCAACCGCGGTCCTCAAGGCACACCAACAGTGCAGGTTTTTGTGATATCCAGGCTGCAGCACAGATGGTTAAATCAAAATAACTGAGGTACTAATTAAGTCACCTGTGTTCAAGCCTGGATATCACTAAAACCAGAACTGTTAGTGTGCCCTGAGGACCGAGGTTGGGAAACACTGCGTTAGAGAGTGAATGGACCGTGCCCCTTTATAAATATAAATAATAACTACTGCTAGTGCATACATGATAATGTACCAAATTAATAATGGCAGTGCACTGTTGAAAATACACCATAGTCCCAAGAGGAAGTGGGACCCCAGGCAGTGGGACCCAAAGGGGATTACCCCTGTACCCAGTCCAACCCTGGTCTGAAACATGGAGTTAAATACAGTATTTGACCTAGGCTGGGAAAACAGTAGTCAGAAAAACATAGGGAACTCTATAAATAACATTATCAAATATAATTATTGAGACAAATATTTGTAGACGCCTAAAGTTGTTTTACACCAAAGGGGGCCCATTACAAATATTTTATTATTATTTTTTTCTACCAATGGTATTTCATTTGATATCAAGTTTTTTTTTTTTTACTATCTTTGAAAGCAAAAATTTAAGTAAAATCAATACATAAAAATAGTGTTGAGAAAACTACACAAGATCTTTCTATGTGCTAAATTTAGAAAATGAAGGGTGAATGGAAATCAGTAACTTTACAATATACACAGGGTCGGGCTGGGACATGTGGGGCCCACCGGGGGAATGCAGTGGTAGGGGCCCATGTTTAGGGGTGTGGCCAGTCCACAGAGGGTGTGTGGCCTGCCACCTCATTGGTTTGAATAACCATTAGAGAGTGCAATGTCTGGGCCCCTTCATAAATATATACAGTAAATTCAGCTGCTGCATGCATGATAATGTAACAGATTAATAACAGCAATGCACTGTATAAAATACACCATAGTCCAGAATAAGGTAACATATGTATAATGTATAATTCAAGTGCCAAGGACTGTCCTACAAACATGAGGTTATTTTCTCTATAGCTCTGGAAATTAATGTGCAATAGTACTTGGCAATATCATACCAAGGGAGTAATTAAAATGTTTTACACACTGTAGTAATTAATGGGTGCTCAATGGAGCAATTCAATTCAACTTCAGGAGACTGCAAGCAGAAATGTGTGTGCCAGTTAGAGATGAGCGGGTTCGGTTTCTCTGAATCCGAACCCGCCAGAACTTCATGTTTTTTTTCACGAGTCCGAGCGACTCGGATCTTCCCGCCTTGCTCGGTTAACCCGAGCGCGCCCGAACGTCATCATGACGCTGTCGGATTCTCGCGAGGCTCGGATTCTATCGCGAGACTCGGATTCTATATAAGGAGCCGCGCGTCGCCGCCATTTTCACACGTGCATTGAGATTGATAGGGAGAGGACGTGGCTGGCGTCCTCTCCGTTTAGACACTTGATTTACTAATTTTGGGGAGCATTAGGAGTACTCAGTAGTGTACAGTGCAGAGTTTTGCTGATAGTGACCAGTGACCACCACTTTTATTTATAATCCGTTCTCTGCCTGAAAAAAGCGATACACAGCACACAGTGACTCAGTCACATACATACCATATCTGTGTGCACTGCTCAGGCTCAGGCCAGTGTGCTGCATCATCTATATATATTATATATCTGTCTGACTGCTCAGCTCACACAGCTTATAATTGTGGGGGAGACTGGGGAGCACTACTGCAGTGCCAGTTATAGGTTATAGCAGGAGCCAGGAGTACATAATATTATATTAAAATTAAACAGTGCACACTTTTGCTGCAGGAGTGCCACTGCCAGTGTGACTAGTGACCAGTGACCTGACCACCAGTATATAATATTAGTAGTATACTATCTCTTTATCAACCAGTCTATATTAGCAGCAGACACAGTACAGTGCGGTAGTTCACGGCTGTGGCTACCTCTGTGTCGGCACTCGGCAGCCCGTCCATAATTGTATATACCAGTGACCTAACCGTGGTTTTTTTTTCTTTCTTTATACATACATACTAGTTACGAGTATACTATCTCTTTATCAACCAGTCTATATATTAGCAGCAGACACAGTACAGTGCGGTAGTTCACGGCTGTGGCTACCTCTGTGTCGGCACTCGGCAGCCCGTCCATAATTGTATATACCAGTGACCTAACCGTGGTTTTTTTTTCTTTCTTTATACATACATACTAGTTACGAGTATACTATCTCTTTATCAACCAGTCTATATATTAGCAGCAGACACAGTACAGTGCGGTAGTTCACGGCTGTGGCTACCTCTGTGTCGGCACTCGGCAGCCCGTCCATAATTGTATATACCACCTAACCGTGGTTTTTTTTTCTTTCTTTATACATACATACTAGTTACGAGTATACTATCTCTTTATCAACCAGTCTATATATTAGCAGCAGACACAGTACAGTGCGGTAGTTCACGGCTGTGGCTACCTCTGTGTCGGCACTCCGCAGCCCGTCCATAATTGTATATACCAGTGACCTAACCGTGGTTTTTTTTTCTTTCTTTATACATACATACTAGTTACGAGTATACTATCTCTTTATCAACCAGTCTATATATTAGCAGCAGACACAGTACAGTGCGGTAGTTCACGGCTGTGGCTACCTCTGTGTCGGCACTCGGCAGCCCGTCCATAATTGTATATACCAGTGACCTAACCGTGGTTTTTTTTTCTTTCTTTATACATACATACTAGTTACGAGTATACTATCTCTTTATCAACCAGTCTATATATTAGCAGCAGACACAGTACAGTGCGGTAGTTCACGGCTGTGGCTACCTCTGTGTCGGCACTCGGCAGCCCGTCCATAATTGTATATACCAGTGACCTAACCGTGGTTTTTTTTTCTTTCTTTATACATACATACTAGTTACGAGTATACTATCTCTTTATCAACCAGTCTATATATTAGCAGCAGACACAGTACAGTGCGGTAGTTCACGGCTGTGGCTACCTCTGTGTCGGCACTCGGCAGCCCGGCCATAATTGTATATACCAGTGACCTAACCGTGGTTTTTTTTTCTTTCTTTATACATACATACTAGTTACGAGTATACTATCTCTTTATCAACCAGTCTATATATTAGCAGCAGACACAGTACAGTGCGGTAGTTCACGGCTGTGGCTACCTCTGTGTCGGCACTCGGCAGCCCGTCCATAATTGTATATACCAGTGACCTAACCGTGGTTTTTTTTTCTTTCTTTATACATACATACTAGTTACGAGTATACTATCTCTTTATCAACCAGTCTATATATTAGCAGCAGACACAGTACAGTGCGGTAGTTCACGGCTGTGGCTACCTCTGTGTCGGCACTCGGCAGCCCGTCCATAATTGTATATACCACCTAACCGTGGTTTTTTTTTCTTTCTTTATACATACATACTAGTTACGAGTATACTATCTCTTTATCAACCAGTCTATATATTAGCAGCAGACACAGTACAGTGCGGTAGTTCACGGCTGTGGCTACCTCTGTGTCGGCACTCGGCAGCCCGTCCATAATTGTATACTAGTATCCAATCCATCCATCTCCATTGTTTACCTGAGGTGCCTTTTAGTTGTGCCTATTAAAATATGGAGAACAAAAATGTTGAGGTTCCAAAATTAGGGAAAGATCAAGATCCACTTCCACCTCGTGCTGAAGCTGCTGCCACTAGTCATGGCCGAGACGATGAAATGCCAGCAACGTCGTCTGCCAAGGCCGATGCCCAATGGCATAGTACAGAGCATGTCAAAACCAAAACACCAAATATCAGTAAAAAAAGGACTCCAAAACCTAAAATAAAATTGTCGGAGGAGAAGCGTAAACTTGCCAATATGCCATTTACCACACGGAGTGGCAAGGAACGGCTGAGGCCCTGGCCTATGTTCATGGCTAGTGGTTCAGCTTCACATGAGGATGGAAGCACTCAGCCTCTCGCTAGAAAACTGAAAAGACTCAAGCTGGCAAAAGCACCGCAAAGAACTGTGCGTTCTTTGAAATCCCAAATCCACAAGGAGAGTCCAATTGTGTCGGTTGCGATGCCTGACCTTCCCAACACTGGACGTGAAGAGCATGCGCCTTCCACCATTTGCACGCCCCCTGCAAGTGCTGGAAGGAGCACCCGCAGTCCAGTTCCTGATAGTCAGATTGAAGAATCTTACTCACACAGCTACCTCATTGCGCCTCTTTTTTTCTTTGCGTCATGTGCTGTTTGGGGAGGGTTTTTTGGAAGGGCCATCCTGCGTGACACTGCAGTGCCACTCCTAGATGGGCCCGGTGTTTGTGTCGGCCACTAGGGTCGCTAATCTTACTCACACAGCTACCTCATTGCGCCTCTTTTTTTCTTTGCGTCATGTGCTGTTTGGGGAGGGTTTTTTGGAAGGGACATCCTGCGTGACACTGCAGTGCCACTCCTAGATGGGCCCGGTGTTTGTGTCGGCCACTAGGGTCGCTTATCTTACTCACACAGCGACCTCGGTGCAAATTTTAGGACTAAAAATAATATTGTGAGGTGTGAGGTATTCAGAATAGACTGAAAATGAGTGTAAATTATGGTTTTTGAGGTTAATAATACTTTGGGATCAAAATGACCCCCAAATTCTATGATTTAAGCTGTTTTTTAGTGTTTTTGGAAAAAAACACCCGAATCCAAAACACACCCGAATCCGACAAAAATAATTCGGTGAGGTTTTGCCAAAACGCGTTCGAACCCAAAACACGGCCGCGGAACCGAACCCAAAACCAAAACACAAAACCCGAAAAATTTCAGGCGCTCATCTCTAGTGCCAGTGGCATTCACGCTCGATCAGAACAACAATTGAATTGCTCTATCGGGCGTCCATTAATTAGCATGGTGAATAAAACAGTTGAATTCTTCCTCATAAATAAAATTATCTTCATGTACCATACTACTTCTTGTCTCAATAAATTAAACAACATAATAGTACATATTATACTGCCTTATATTATAACTAGTATATAGCAGACCCCATCCGTGAAATGTATTATCCACCTGTTATTAAGGTTGGCGGTATTCTGGCAAGACCACTGACCAGTCTACATCTAAGTATGGATTACAAAATAATTTTGAGTTATCAATAAGGTCAGTTTGTCCTTTATTTACGTATGACTGACAGAATTAGATGACTAGGACAGTATAAGCATTTCTTAACCATATCGCTATGCCTGATGCTGTCAGGTTTTATCTATACTATGCAAACTTGTGGGCATTCAGATTTAATGGTTATTTTTCTTTTGTGATGTCATTCACATATTTTTGTGACTGTGCCCATTTGTAAGAAAACAGCTTATCAATATTACATTGCAAATATATTTACTTTCACTGTATACATTCAGTCTCAGTAAAAGCAAAAATACATTTTCTTTATTCTGGAGTAGGTTGAATTCTACTCCTCTTTATAACAAGTCCTTGATCTCTAAGCATTCTTTTTAATTGCAAATATCTACATCTGGAATCCCCCACTTAAAATAAAAGCTTCTTTCTGGAAAATATGCAGAGATGACGATAGGGCTGCTTTTGCACATAAAAATGTTTCATGCGTAATGCAATCTTCACGTTCCCTGCTTGTGTTCTAACTTCTAAGTGGTAGTTGCAAGTAGCCACCACGGGATGCAGTTAAAGTGCTGGCTGTCGGGATCCCGGCAGTCGGAATACCAATGCCAGAATCCCGACACCAGCTAAAATGCCGACTGGCAGATTCCCGACAGCTGGCTTCCTGACCATAAGTAAAGTGGGTGGGATAGGGCGGGGGGGGGGGGGGTTAGGTGCCATCTGGGGGGATTATGGTTAGGCTGGGAGGGTTAGGGGCAGGGGCGTAGCCAGAAGTTAATGGGCCCCATAGCAACATTTTGAAGGGCCCCTGTCCCAATACTTCAGCAGTTCTTAATTATATGCCCCATAATAGTGCCCTAGTTAATTTTCTGAACCATAGTAGTTACTTAGTTAATGTTATGCCCCATAGTAGTGCCCTATTATATTAGTGCTCTAATTCACATTATAGGGCTGCCAGTACATATTATGCAACACAGTATCCCCAATTCACATTTATGATACAGTTTACATATATTATTCCACACTATAGTGCCTCCACTTTATATTGTGCCACATTACAGTGCTTTAGTTTATATTATGTAACAGTATAATGCCCTCCAGTTCATTTTATACCACATTACAGTGAGCAGATCCAGGGGACCAATATAACTAGATATATTGTAGCCCCCAAGGTAAAAGTTTGTAAGTGCCCCTGTGTACCTACAAATGGTGAAAAATGTATACTGTATAACACATGTAATTTTGACAGGGAAGGTGGGCCCCACTCAGGTCTGGGCCCCATAGCAGCTGCACTACCTGCACCTTTGGTAACTACGCCCTTGGTTAGGGGAGAGGGGGGAACATAACTACCTCGCCCCTGTCGGGATTTCACAGATTGATATTCCAGCACTGGTGTTGTGACCCCTGGCATGCCACCCGGGGTGGGGTTATGGTTAGGCTGGGAGGAGTAGTGAGAGGGGGGAGCATACTTACCTTGCCCCTGTCGGGATTTCACAGATCGAGATTCTGGCAGTGATATTGTGACCGCAGGCATGCAGTCCAGCCGTTAATCATTCTGAACCTACCACAACATGGGTCCACACCAGATATCTAAAAAAATATATATATGCAAAACTTCAAAGCTAAGAGGATACACCCAATGGCAGCTGATGACACATTGCATGGGGGGGGGGGGGGGGGCAGTTACCACATATAAACATAAATGTAATGTTGTATGTAATATATGTGCTAATTGCCTGTCCCAGGGGATTGGTAGCGATGTGAGTTTCACAGCCGACGCTGCACCCAGGACACAGTATTTGGCTTAGCTTCTCCTTCCCTAGACTCCCATTGGCTAGTTTCAGTAGAGTCGGGGGGCGGGCTTAGTGGAGGAAAGGCAAGACGAATGCTGTGTCCTGAGTGCAGCGGTTGCTCAGTGAAGCACAGCACTGCTGATACCCGGAGACAAACAGCCAGCAAATATAGGGCCTAATTCAGACCTGATCGTAGATGTGCTAAATTTAGCACATCTACGATCAGTCACACAGGCATGCGGGGGGACGCCCAGCACAGGGCTAGTCCGCCCCGCATGTCAGGCCCCCCCTCCCCCCGCACTAGTACAAAATCATTGCACAGTGGCGATGCTTTTGTACTTTAGGAGAAGCTCCCTGCGCTGGCAGGAGCTATTCGTCGCTGTGAGGGTCGTAGTGGTTGCATGTGACGTCACTCAGCCACCACAGCCCGCCCCCCCAATGGTCCGGGCACACCTGCGTTGCCTGGACCGCGCCCCCTAAACGGCGGCCAAACACCACCGGCCTGCCCCCTTTCACCCAGCAACCGCCTTTGCCTTGATCGCAGGGCTGAGACAAGCGTTGGTTGTCTGGCATGCGCTGGCGCACTGCGGCACCGGCGCATGTGCTATTCAGACCTGATCGGCTGCTGTGCAAAAACGCACAGCAGCAATCAGGTCTGAATTAGGCTCATAATACATATAACATACCATGGATGTTTATATGTGTTAACCTACACATAACAAAATAAGGACATGACTGTAGCTAATTTCTCAAAAGACCCATTCAAGATCACCACATCTAAACCTACAGTATCCCCAGGTATTGATAAACATTCTCTCCAATGCACTAACAAGGAGATCTGCAGCATAGGGGTACATTTACATCACCATTTCTAAAAAAAAAAAAAAAACGCCTACCTTAGTAAATTTACCCCATAAACTCCAGTTTAAAGCTAACATTTTCTATACTGTAGCTAAAATGACCACTATTGCCCTTTCTTAAGCTAAAGCCCCGTACACACGGGGGAGATGTGTGCTGATCGATCTAGCACAGACCGCTAAGCACACATCTCTCCCCCCACTCAGTGCAATGTATGCAGAGCGAAGGGGGGACCGGGGGGCCGCTCATTTCATCCAGCGGTGAAATGCGCGATCTCACTAGATTTCACATGCATGCATGCCAAATCTAGAGCTGGCGATAGCGACGCGAGGGGCCAGGGGCGTAGGGAGGGTGGAACAAGTGGCGCTGCTCGGGACAGAAGGTGCCGGCTCACTGCACAGCTGAGAGCCGGGATCCTCAGCAGGGGTAGGAGGAGATGACCAGAAGAGAGGGAAGGGGTGGCCACCACACTGCCTGCATGTTGCATATCACTGATTGCACAGTACGGAGAGTGCAGTGCAGTGTGGTGTGTTGTTAGGGAAGAGGGGAGGTTTGGAGACTTGTTAGAAGAACTTTCCTGGCTGTCAGGGATCTGCATTCAGTGATCTGGAACATGCAGGCAGTGTGGGGGCCACCCCTTCTTTTTCCTCAGTCCTTTCCTTCTACCCACGGAGGTCCAGCCTGTCAATCACATAGAAGCTCCGCCCCTCCAGGATGGAACGAGGAGCTGCTGCTCTGCTGCTGCCCTATTGGTGAGAATTACTGTGTATATACTGTGTTTATTTCTGTGTATACTGTGTGTTTATGTTTATATGTCTGTGTTTGTGTGTAAATGTGTTTGTGTGTAAATGTGTGTGTACATGTGTGCTAATGTGTATACATGTATGTGTGTGTATATGTATGTGTATATATATATCTTTGTACACAGTATGTGTGAGTAAATGTATGTGTTTATGTATGTCTGTGTGTGTATATGTGTATGTCTTTGTATATCTGTGTGTATATTTGTGTGTTTATCTGTGTGTGTGTGTGTGTGTGTATATATCTGTCTATACTGTATTTGTGAGTTTATGTATGTCTGTGCCTAAATGTGTGTGAATCTATGTATGTATGTATATATGTATGTGTGGGTGGGGGTGCCATGACATGACCCTGCTCCGTGTGTCATGTCTCCATGGTATGCCTCTGCGCGGGGCCGTGCATCGCTGTCGCCGAACCCTACACACGGAGAGATCTGTGCTTAATTTCTAAGCAATCTAGTCAGATTGCTTAGAATTTAAGCACAGATCTCTCCGTGTGTACCCCCTTGAGTGTAATCACTGAACTATCCATTTTGTTTTATATCCAGATATCATACAGTGAGAGCATATGAGCAGGGACATCTTTCCAAATGCTGTAACTATCTGTTAATATATTTAAACAAATTATGCAAATCTTAAAATACAATAATGTATGTATTTCATATGGATGTTTTTATTTAAATATATGTAATAATCTCTTTGGACACAGGCAAAGCAGCAGAAGATGTTATGTATGTCACCATTTTAATAGTTCATTGACTATGATAAGATTCAGATATGAGCTGGCATATCACAACGTTAATGGCATTAGAATATTATTTTCCTCCACTTGTTATATAATTTATATTAAAGCCACTATAACACAAAATAGGTTAAATGTGAATTTGTTTTATCTCAATTATGATCTGAAAAATATAGTATCCCCGTTATATCACTCAGGATTAATTTGAAAATGCCCTCACTACACTACACTCTCACCTCCTGTTGTCCTTTCATCTGCTTTGTCCCTCCTGGGATACTGTGGAAGCTTTGCCAGTTCATCATTGGTAGAGATCCATTAGCTGTCTGTTTCGGTTTGTTAGTTTCTGCAACCATCTGCTCACTATATTTCCTTTTATTGTCCTAAAGAATATACAATACTGCAAGGAACTTTTAAATAACTGCATTGACGTATAAAACACTATAATGAACAGCTGCACCTAGTCTTTTATCTGTCAAAATATTTTCTAATAAGTATTTATATAATAAAATTAACATCACCCTGTAAAGTATGGGGGGTTGGGGCTGTAATGCCGGCAGTAGGGATCGTCAGCATACCAACTCCGATATCCCGGCTGCCAGAATGCTGTAGGGGGGGGGGGGGGCGAGCGCAACGTCGCCATAGGTTGTATTTCCACTCTATGGGTGTCACGGAGGAATAGCCCTTGCCAGTCGGCATTGTCAGCGGCCGGGTTCTGGCGCTGGGATCCTGGCCGCCGGCAAATCAACTACATCCCCGTGTTGGTGCAGGTAATCACAATTTCCATTGTGATCAATCAGAGTTTAAAAATGTTCTCTTCTGTGTACGTTTCTAAGCAGAGATGGGGATTCTCCAGATTTTAAAGAAATAGTTTTGTTGATGTTTTCAGTAAAAGGGTATAGAATAAGATGTGCATATATAGTACCGTAACAGAAAAACGTCATAAACAGAGACCGTGGCAGGGGCCAACACAGGAGTTACTTTTACTCGGGGGAAGGAGGGAGGGTTCTGTGTGTACATATGTCTATCTATCTGTCTGTCTCTCTCTCTCTATAGATAGATATAGATAAATATATATATATATTGCACACACACATATAATCGCAGCACATGCATACAGACACAGATACATGCATCATACTTGCCTACTCTCTCGGAACGGCTGGAAGGCTCATGAAAATCGGGTGGCAAATCTTTGAAGGATGGGCAAATCTCCTGATTTCAGCTGCACCTTGGACCCGGCCGCCCATTTAGCACGTAAAGTGGGCAGTCCAAGTGGCCAATGACGTGATTCTCACTTAATCGTGTCACCGTAGTCATGCCCCATGCTGTATAATGGCAGTAATCGCTGCATTATACAGCGGGGTTCATGACTATGATGATGCGATCGTGGCCACCACACCCCCGTACTGCCTCCTTTATATTGGGTGCCTCCACTCCACTCCCTGTGATGCATGCATCATACCCCTGCACTGCCCCCCTAGTTGAGCCGACCTGGCTGCTCTCTCCCAAGTCGGCAAATATGACATACATGCACACACACACATACAAACATATACTGTACAGTGGCGGAACTGTGGGAGGCAGTGGAGTCGGCTGCCGCCGGACTCCTGACCTCAAGGGGGCACATCTCCTCCACTGTCTTCCGCTGCCTGACGATCGCCGCTGCTACTTTTTTTTTTTAAATCATTCTTACAGACGGAGGAGCTCTGTCAGTGACACGGAAGCTGCCTCCTCGTATATACAGAGAGCTGGCACTGGCTGCAGCTAGGGGGAGCTCCAGAGCACAGCTCCGCCTCCTCCCACTCCCTTCCAGTTAAGCAAGCCAGCTGAGTGAAGCTCTCTGTTCCTCCGTCAGGCTGATGATAGCCAAAGGTAGGCACTTGCAGCACTTGCCTCAAGCTGCACTGGGGATTAGGGGGTTGGAAGAACTGCGTTTTGTGTGTGCATGTTTTTAAGTGAGGTGTGTGTGTGTGTGTTTTTAAGGAAAGTAGTGTGTTCAAGTAAATGAGGCATGTGTGTGAGAGGCATGTGTGTAAGAGGTGTGTGTGTGTGTGTGTGTGTGTGTGTGTGTGTGTGTGTGTGTGTGTGAGGCATGTGTGTGTGTGAGGCATGTGTGTGTGTGTGTGTGTGTGTGTGTGTGTGTGTGTGTGTGTGTGTGTGTGTGAGAGGCATGTGTGTGTAAGTGAGAGGCGTGTGTGTGTGTGTGTGTGTGTGTGTGTGTGTGTGAGGCATGTGTAAGTGAGAGGCATGTATGTGAGAGGCAAGGATTAAAGGAGGCATTTGAGCATTTCCACAGGACTATGTACAGAGAACACACCTGGTCTGTGTACACGCTACCTTACAAATATATGGAGAGGTGTCTGTTTCTGAATGTGTGTGTGAGAGAGGCGTGTGTGTGAGAGGAGTGTGTGTGTGTGAGAGGAGTGTGTGTAAGTGAGAGGCATGTGTGTGTGTGTGTGTGTGTGTGTGTGTGTGTGTGTGTGTGTAAGTAAGAGGCATGTGTGAGAGGCATGTATGTGTGTGTGTGAGAGGCATGTGTGTAAGTGAGAGGCATGTGTGTGTGAGGCATGTGTGTGTGTGAGGCATGTGTGTGTGTGTGTGTGTGTAACTGAGAGGCGTGTGTGAAAGGCAGGGATTAAAGGAGGCATTTGAGCATTTCTACAGGACTATGTACAGAGCACACACCTGGTCTGGGTACACGCTACCTTACAAATATATGGAGGGGTGTCTGTTTCTGAATGTGTGTGTGTGAGAGGCGTCTGTGTGTGAGAGGCGTGTGTGTGTGTAAGTGAGAGGCATGTGTGTGTGTGTGTGTGTGTGTGTGAGAGGCGTGTGTGTGTGAGGCATGTGTGTGTAAGTGAGAGGCATGCGTGTGTTTAAGTGGAAGCGGCGAGTGTGTGTTTAAGTGAAAGCGGCGTGTGTATGTTTAAGTGAAAGCGGCGTGTGTGTGTTTAAGTGAAAGAGGCATGTGTGTGTATGTTTAAGTGAAAGAGGCGTGTGTGTATGTTTAAGTGAAAGAGGCGTGTGTGTGTTTTTAAGTGAATGAGGTGTTTGTGTGTTTTTTGCATATATCGGCACACCGCTGTGCCAAAGCATCTCCATTGAGACCCGAGACGAGGGAGCACTGTAGGTGTACTATAAAGGGGTGTAGTATGGTATGCCGGCGGCCGGGCTCCCGGTGACCAGCATACCGGCGCCGGGAGCCCGACTGCTGGCATACTAACAGTGTGGCGAGCGTAAATGAGCCCCTTGTGGGCTCGCTGCGGGCACGGTCCTCCCTCCAAGGGGGTCGTGGACCCCCACGAGGAAGAATATCTGTCGGTATGCCGGTGTCGGGATTCCGGCGCCGGTATACTGTGCGCCGGGATCCCGACATTCGGCAACCTGAAGACCACCCCTATAAAGGTATGCTGGTGTCTGTTTTATTGTAATGACTTACTTGGAGTGCGTCCACTTTGTATGTGTATCTATATTACTATTGGGAAAGGTACCTGAGCACGATACTACTGTTCACCCTGAGTGCCGGATAGTTACATATGGTTTGTGTGTGTGTATATGTAGGGAGGCACCAACATTTATCATGCCTCCGGGCGACTGGGACGAATTTACGCCACTGATACTGTATACATACATGCATGCACACACATATACACTAACACACATACATACATACATACATACATACATACATACATACACACACAAACTTACATATATTTACACACAGAACTGGGGCTGACCTGGCTGCTCTCTCCCAAGTCGGCGGCACTGTGAGGACGGAGGGAGCTGCTGTGGCTGAGCATGCACAGCCAGCAAACCCCCCCCCCCAAAAAAAAAAAAAAAAAAACATTCTTTATGCAGAGCTACAAAGCTCTCTGTTGCTGCTGCAGATCCCCGATCAGTGGCGGAACTGTGGGAGGCAATGGAGTCGGCTGCCGCCGGGCTCCTGACCTGCAGGGGGCACTTCTCCATTGCCTCCCACCCGACAATCCATCGCCGCGAGTGGACGGAGGAGCTGTGGACACGGCAGCAGCTGCCTCCTCATATCTATGCACAGAGACGAGAGCTCAGCTGACAGCTGGCTGCAGCTAGAGGGAGCTCTAGCGCACAGCTGCTCACAGGACTTCCAACAGAGCTGGCCGGCTGAAGCTCTCTCTTCCTCCGTCCTGGGGATAGCAACAGGTAGGCACTGGCACCACCTGCCTCCAGCTGCTGCATTGTGTGTGTATGTGTGTGGTGTATGTTTGTGTGTGTGTGTGTGTGTGTGTGTGGGGGGGGGGGGGTATCTTTGGCAGCACTGTGTTTATGTGTGTGAATGTTTTTAAGTGAGGTGTGTGTCCGTGTTTTTTAAAGGAAAGTTGTGTGTTTAAGTGAAAGAGGCATGTGTGTGTAATTGTGTGTAAGTAGAAGTGGCATGTGTGTGTTTGTGTAATTGTGTGTGTGAAAGTGATGTGTGTGTAATTGTGTGTAAGTGAATGTGGCGTGTGTGTAAGTGAAAGACGCGTGTGTGTGTGTGTGTGTGTGTGTGTGTGTATATAACTGTGTGTAAGTAAAAGTGGCATGTGTGTGTAATTGTGTGTGTGTGTGTGTAAGTGAAAGAGGCATGTGTGTTTGTGTAATTGTGTGTGTAAGTGAAAGTGACGTGTGTGTGTAATTGTGTGTAAGTGAAAGTGGCGTGTGTGTAAGTGAAAGTGGTGTGTGTGTTCAATTGTGTGTGTGGGTGTGTAAGTGAAAGAGGCATTTGTGTAATTTGTGTGTGTGTAAGTGAAAGTGACACGTGTGTGTGTGTGTGTGTGTGTGTAATTATGTGAAAGTGGCGTGTGTATGTAAGTGAAAGCGGCGTGTGTGTGTAATTGTGAGTAAGTGAAAGTGACGTGTGTGTGTAATTGTGTGTAAGTGAAAAAGGTGCGTCTGTAAGTGAAAGAGGCGTGTGTGTACGTGAAAGAGGCGTGTGAGTTAGTGAAAGAGGTGTGTGTAAGTGAAAAAGGCGTGTGTGTAATTGAAAGAGACGTGTGTAAGTGAAAGAGGCGTGCGAGTTAGTGAAAAAGATGTGTGTGTGTGTGTGTGTGTGTGTGTGTGTGTAAGTGAAAGAGGTGTGTGTGTTTTAAGTGAAAAAGGCGTGTGTGTGCAAAGAAAAGAGGCGTGTGTGTATCTATACTATTTTGAAAGACGCCTGAGCACACTGCTACTGTTCACCCTGTGTACCAGATATCTACATATGGCGTATGTGTATATATATATATATATATATATATCTATCCCTATATGTATATATATCCCTATATGTATAGGGGTGGTGGGGGGGCACCAACATTTTATCATGCCTCCGGGTGACTGGGGCGAACTTACGCCACTGTCCCCGATCATGATGGTAGTCACAGTTTTTTCTGAGATGGAGACACTGCTGCCTGTCTCTGTCTCTAAAAGGAGAAATTCAGCCCATCGGAGGGGGTTTCCAGGTAGTCAGAAACCCCTCCTGCATGTGCCACTGTATGGTAGCAGGGTATGTAGAAGACAAATAAAACAATACTATGCATGCATTCAATCAAAGCCCAAGCAGCATATGCATAATACCAAAAGGCCCTACTACAAAATATGGACTAATTAGTAGTGATGAGCGGGTTCGGATCCTCGGGATCCGAACCCGCCCGAACTTCAGATTTTTTTTTTACACGGGTCCGAGCGACTCGGATCCTCCCGCCTTGCTCGGTTAACCCGAGCGCGCCCGAACGTCATCATCCCGCTGTCGGATTCTCGCGAGACTCGGATTCTATATAAGGAGCCGCGCGTCGCCGCCATTTTCACACGTGCATTGAGATTGTTAGGGAGAGGACGTGGCTGGCGTCCTCTCCGTTATAGTAGAACACAGAGTGACTTAGTTAGTTATAATTGTGGGGAGGATTGGGGACGGGGAGCAGCTGTTAGGGAGTACAGTGCAGGATTTTGATTATACCACCAGTGAGTTTAATCCTTTGTTTCTCTTCCTGAAAAAAACGCTCCACCATATCTGTGCTCACTCAGTGTGCTGCACTGCTGCATGATATATCTGTGCTGAGTGCACTGCTCTGCTCACACTGCCTAATTGTGGGGACTGGGGAGCAGTTATAGCAGGAGTACAGTGCACAGTTTTGCTGACAGTGACCACCAGTCCAGTATACGTTTGTCTGCCTGAAAAACACTCCTGTGTTGTTGTTTTTTTTCTTCATACTAGTTTAGCAGTCTGCTGACAGTGTCCACCAGGTCCGTTGTACAGTATATTATATATATAGCAGCAGTACGGTAGGCCACGGCTGTACCTACCTCTGTGTCGTCAGTGCACTCGTCGTCCATAAGTAATATAATACTATACTATCCATCCATCTACATTGTATACCTACCTGTGGTGGGTTTTTTTTTCTTCATACTAGTTTAGCAGTCTGCTGACAGTGTCCACCAGGTCCGTTATATACAGTATATTATATATATAAGCAGTACGGTAGGCCACGGCTGTACCTACCTCTGTGTCGTCAGTGCACTCGTCGTCCATAAGTAATATAATACTATACTATCCATCCATCTACATTGTATACCTGTGGTGGGTTTTTTTTTCTTCATACTAGTTTAGCAGTCTGCTGACAGTGTCCACCAGGTCCGTTATATACAGTATATATTATATATATATATATATATATATATATATAAGCAGTACGGTAGGCCACGGCTGTACCTACCTCTGTGTCGTCAGTGCACTCGTCGTCCATAAGTAATATAATACTATACTATCCATCCATCTACATTGTATACCTGTGGTGGCTTTTAGTTGTACGCATTAAAATATGGAGAACAAAAATGTGGAGGTTAAAAAAATAGGGAAAGATCAAGATCCACTTCCACCTCGTGCTGAAGCTGCTGCCACTAGTCATGGCCGAGACAATGAAATGCCATCAACGTCGTCTGCCAAGGCCGATGCCCAATGTCATAGTACAGAGCATGTAAAATCCAAAACACAAAAGATCAGTAAAAAAATTACCCAAAAATCAAAATTAAAAGCGTCTGAGGAGAAGCGTAAACTTGCCAATATGCCATTTACGACACGGAGTGGCAAGGAACGGCTGAGGCCCTGGCCTATGTTCATGGCTAGTGGTTCAGCTTCACATGAGGATGGAAGCACTCATCCTCTCGCTAGAAAAAAGAAAAGACTTGCGGCAAAAGCACAGCAAAGAACTGTGCGTTCTTCGAAATCACAAATCCCAAAGGAGAGTCCAATTGTGTCGGTTGCGATGCCTGACCTTCCCAACACTGGACGGGAAGAGCTTGCGCCTTCCACCATTTGCACGCCCCCTGCAAGTGCTGGAAGGAGCACCCGCAGTCCAGTTCCTGATAGTCAAATTGAAGATGTCACTGTTGAAGTACACCAGGATGAGGATATGGGTGTTGCTGGCGCTGGGGAGGAAATTGACAAGGAGGATTCTGATGGTGAGGTGGTTTGTTTAAGTCAGGCACCCGGGGAGACACCTGTTGTCCGTGGGACGAATATGGCCATTGACATGCCTGGTCAAAATACAAAAAAAATCAGCTCTTCAGTGTGGAATTATTTCAACAGAAATGCGGACAACTGGTGTCAAGCCGTGTGTTGCCTTTGTCAAGCTGTAATAAGTAGGGGTAAGGACGTTAACCACCTCGGAACATCCTCCCTTATACGTCACCTGCAGCGCATTCATAATAAGTCAGTGACAAATTAAAAAACTTTGGGCGACAGCGGAAGCAGTCCACTGACCAGTAATTCCCTTCCTCTTGTAACCAAGCTCGCGCAAACCACACCACCAACTCCCTCAGTGTCAATTTCCTCCTTACCCAGGAAAGCCAATAGTCCTGCAGGCCATGTCACTGGCAAGTCTGACGAGTCCTCTCCTGCCTGGGATTCCTCCGATGCATCCTTGAGTGTAACGCCTACTGCTGCTGGCGCTGCTGTTGTTGCTGCTGGGAGTCGATCGTCATCCCAGAGGGGAAGTCGGAAGACCACTTGTACTACTTCCAGTAAGCAATTGACTGTCCAACAGTCCTTTGCGAGGAAGATGAAATACCACAGCAGTCATCCTGTTGCAAAGCGGATAACTGAGGCCTTGACAACTATGTTGGTATTAGACGTGCGTCCAGTATCCGCCGTTAGTTCACAGGGAACTAGACAATTGCTTGAGGTAGTGTGCCCCCGTTACCAAATACCATCTAGGTTCCACTTCTCTAGGCAGGCGATACCGAGAATGTACACGGACGTCAGAAAAAGACTCACCAGTGTCCTAAAAAATGCAGTTGTACCCAATGTCCACTTAACCACGGACATGTGGACAAGTGGAGCAGGGCAGACTCAGGACTACATGACTGTGACAGCCCACTGGGTAGATGTATTGCCTCCCGCAGCAAGAACAGCAGCGGCGGCACCAGTAGCAGCATCTCGCAAACGCCAACTCGTTCCTAGGCAGGCTACGCTTTGTATCACCGCTTTCCAGAATACGCACACAGCTGAAAACCTCTTACGGCAACTGAGGAAGATCATCGCAGAATGGCTTACCCCAATTGGACTCTCCTGGGGATTTGTGGCATCGGACAACGCCAGCAATATTGTGCGTGCATTACATCTGGGCAAATTCCAGCACATCCCATGTTTTGCACATACATTGAATTTGGTGGTGCAGAATTATTTTAAAAACGACAGGGGCGTGCAAGAGATGCTGTCGGTGGCCAGAAGAATTGCGGGCCACTTTCGGCGTACAGGCACCGCGTACAGAAGACTGGAGCACCACCAAAAACACCTGAACCTGCCCTGCCATCATCTGAAGCAAGAGGTGGTAACGAGGTGGAATTCAACCCTCTATATGCTTCAGAGGATGGAGGAGCAGCAAAAGGCCATTCAAGCCTATACATCTGGCCACGATATAGGCAAAGGAGGTGGAATGCACCTGTCTCAAGCGCAGTGGAGAATGATTTCAACGTTGTGCAAGGTTCTGCAACCTTTTGAACTTGCCACACGTGAAGTCAGTTCAGACACTGCCAGCCTGAGTCAGGTCATTCCCCTCATCAGGCTTTTGCAGAAGAAGCTGGAGGCATTGAAGGAGGAGCTAAAACAGAGCGATTCCGCGAGGCATGTGGGACTTGTGGATGGAGCCCTTAATTCGCTTAACCAGGATTCACGTGTGGTCAATCTGTTGAAATCAGAGCACTACATTTTGGCCACCGTGCTCGATCCTAGATTTAAAACCTACGTTGGATCTCTCTTTCCGGCAGACACAAGTCTGCAGAGGTTCAAAGAACTGCTGGTGAGAAAATTGTCAAGTCAAGCGGAACGCGACCCGTCAACATCTCCTCCTTCACATTCTCCCGCAACTGGGGGTGCGAGGAAAAGGCTACGAATTCCGAGCCCACCCGCTGGCGGTGATGCAGGGCAGTCTGGAGCGACTGCTGATGCTGACATCTGGTCCGGACTGAAGGACCTGCCAACGATTACTGACATGTCGTCTACTGTCACTGCATATGATTCTCTCACCATTGAAAGAATGGTGGAGGATTATATGAGTGACCGTATCCAAGTAGGCACGTCAGACAGTCCGTACGTATACTGGCAGGAAAAAGAGGCAATTTGGAGGCCCTTGCACAAACTGGCTTTATTCTACCTAAGTTGCCCTCCCTCCAGTGTGTACTCCGAAAGAGTGTTTAGTGCCACCGCTCACCTTGTCAGCAATCGGCGTACGAGGTTACTTCCAGAAAATGTGGAGAAGATGATGTTCATTAAAATGAATTATAATCAATTCCTCCATGGAGACATTCACCAGCAGCAATTGCCTCCAGAAAGTACACGGGGACCTGAGATGGTGGATTCCAGTGGGGACGAATTAATAATCTGTGAGGAGGGGGATGTACACAGTGAAAGGGGTGATGAATTGGACGATGATGATGAGGTGGACATCTTGCCTCTATAGAGCCAGTTTGTGCAAGGAGAGATTGATTGCTTCTTTTTTGGTGGGGGCCCAAACCAACCAGTCATTTCAGTCACAGTCGTGTGGCAGACCCTGTCGCTGAAATGATGGGTTCGTTTAACTGTGCATGTCCTGTTTTTACAACATAAGGGTGGGTGGGAGGGCCCAAGGACAATTCCATCTTGCACCTTTTTTTTCTTTCATTTTTCTTTGCATCATGTGCTGTTTGGGGAGTATTTTTTGGAAGGGCCATCCTGCGTGACACTGCAGTGCCACTCCTAGATGGGCCAGGTGTTTGTGTCGGCCACTGGGGTCGCTTAGCTTAGTCGTCACACAGCTACCTCATTGCGCCTCTTTTTTTCTTTGCGTCATGTGCTGTTTGGGGAGTATTTTTTGGAAGGGCCATCCTGCGTGACACTGCAGTGCCACTCCTAGATGGGCCAGGTATTTGTGTCGGCCACTAGGGTCGCTTAGCTTAGTCGTCACACAGCTACCTCATTGCGCCTCTTTTTTTCTTTGCGTCATGTGCTGTTTGGGGAGTATTTTTTGGAAGGGCCATCCTGCGTGACACTGCAGTGCCACTCCTAGATGGGCCAGGTGTTTGTGTCGGCCACTAGGGTCGCTTAGCTTAGTCGTCACACAGCTACCTCATTGCGCCTCTTTTTTTCTTTGCGTCATGTGCTGTTTGGGGAGTATTTTTTGGAAGGGCCATCCTGCGTGACACTGCAGTGCCACTCCTAGATGGGCCAGGTGTTTGTGTCGGCCACTAGGGTCGCTTAGCTTAGTCGTCACACAGCTACCTCATTGCGCCTCTTTTTTTCTTTGAGTCATGTGCTGTTTGGGGAGTATTTTTTGGAAGGGCCATCCTGCGTGACACTGCAGTGCCACTCCTAGATGGGCAAGGTGTTTGTGTCGGCCACTAGGGTCGCTTAGCTTAATCGTCACACAGCTACCTCATTGCGCCTCTTTTTTCTTTGCGTCATGTGCTGTTTGGGGAGTATTTTTTGGAAGGGCCATCCTGCGTGACACTGCAGTGCCACTCCTAGATGGGCCAGGTGTTTGTGTCGGCCACTAGGGTCGCTTAGCTTAGTCGTCACACAGCTACCTCATTGCGCCTCTTTTTTTCTTTGCGTCATGTGCTGTTTGGGGAGTATTTTTTGGAAGGGGCATCCTGCGTGACACTGCAGTGCCACTCCTAGATGGGCCAGGTGTTTGTGTCGGCCACTAGGGTCGCTTAGCTTAGTCGTCACACAGCTACCTCATTGCGCCTCTTTTTTTCTTTGCGTCATGTGCTGTTTGGGGAGTATTTTTTGGAAGGGCCATCCTGCGTGACACTGCAGTGCCACTCCTAGATGGGCCAGGTGTTTGTGTCGGCCACTAGGGTCGCTTAGCTTAGTCGTCACACAGCTACCTCATTGCGCCTCTTTTTTTCTTTGAGTCATGTGCTGTTTGGGGAGTATTTTTTGGAAGGGCCATCCTGCGTGACACTGCAGTGCCACTCCTAGATGGGCAAGGTGTTTGTGTCGGCCACTAGGGTCGCTTAGCTTAATCGTCACACAGCTACCTCATTGCGCCTCTTTTTTCTTTGCGTCATGTGCTGTTTGGGGAGTATTTTTTGGAAGGGCCATCCTGCGTGACACTGCAGTGCCACTCCTAGATGGGCCAGGTGTTTGTGTCGGCCACTAGGGTCGCTTAGCTTAGTCGTCACAAAGCTACCTCATTGCGCCTCTTTTTTTCTTTGCGTCATGTGCTGTTTGAGGAGTATTTTTTGGAAGGGGCATCCTGCGTGACACTGCAGTGCCACTCCTAGATGGGCCAGGTGTTTGTGTCGGCCACTAGGGTCGCTTAGCTTAGTCGTCACACAGCTACCTCATTGCGCCTCTTTTTTTCTTTGCGTCATGTGCTGTTTGGGAAGTATTTTTTGGATGGGCCAGCCTGCGTGACACTGCAGTGCCACTCCTAGATGGGCCAGGTGTTTGTGTCGGCCACTAGGGTCGCTTAGCTTAGTCGTCACACAGCTACCTCATTGCGCCTCTTTTTTTCTTTGCGTCATGTGCTGTTTGGGGAGTATTTTTTGGAAGGGGCATCCTGCCTGACACTGCAGTGCCACTCCTAGATGGGCCAGGTGTTTGTGTCGGCCACTTGTGTCGCTTAGCTTAGCCATCCAGCGACCTTGGTGCAAATTTTAGGACTAAAAATAATATTGTGAGGTGTGAGGTGTTCAGAATAGACTGGAAATGAGTGTAAATTATGTTTATTGAGGTTAATAATACTATGGGATCAAAATGACCCCCATATTCTATGATTTAAGCAGTTTTTTAGGTCTTTTAAAAAAAAAACACCCGA
The DNA here is from genome assembly GCF_028390025.1 of Pseudophryne corroboree. Lineage (NCBI taxonomy): Eukaryota > Metazoa > Chordata > Amphibia > Anura > Myobatrachidae > Pseudophryne > Pseudophryne corroboree. The sequence goes on along the minus strand of NC_086447.1, from coordinate 575,617,192 downwards.
ATCCAAAACACAACCGAATCCGACAAAAAAAATTCGGTGAGGTTTTGCCAAAACGCGTTCGAACCCAAAACACGGCCGCGGAACCGAACCCAAAACCAAAACCCGAAAATTTCCGGTGCACATCACTACTAATTAGACATAAGAAATAGACATAAAGGGGACAAAAACTAGGGTAAAGCCTGGGAATCCTAAATGAGGTACCAATGTGGGTTAACAACAATGGGGTATATGGAAAAAGAAACCATGCTATGTGAAAGGTAGCCACGGTGTCATTTTGTAAACTCGAGATGTATTCCATTTAGGCCACAAAATGAAAACGAGCATGAAGGGCTGTTAAGGAGCGTGCTGCCAGAAATTTCCAATTTTTGGCAATCAAAGATTTTGCAGCATTACAGATATGAACTATGAACTTATCCGGATGCTATGCTAGCAGACTGGATTGGGGCACACAAAAGCGGTACGTAGACATACCTGTAACCCGTGATAACATGTCCCACATCTGATCCCAAAAGGACTTAATAACTGGGTAAGACCACCAAGTATGGTGGAATGTACCTTATTTACAACATTGTCTCCAGCATAAGCTTGGTGATGGTGGAAATAGCACGCAAACCTTAGATGACACCAGGTACCATCTCATATACACCTTATTGCATGTTTCCCTTATAGCCACATTGATGGAAGCTTTGGCAATTCTCATCCTAATGGTGGACCAACCCATGTCACCAGTAGGAGTTGATAAATTTGCCTCCCATGTTAGCTCATGAGGTTCTTGCCAGGGCAAGAATGGAGTGATATAGAATATAGATATTGCCTTTCTGGCCCACCGAGTACATGCAGAGGCATTCAAAAGGAGATAGCATCTGAAGAGTACGAGAAGGAAACAGAGAGTTAACAATGCTAACAATCTGCAAGTATTGGACATGACATAAGGGGAGTGAGCAGCAAGCTTGAAGGTCAGTAATCAATGGTGGAGCGAATTTATCTTTCACATGCCTAAACCTGTCGATCTGTATCCTCTGCCAAAGAGACGCCATAGACCTACTACAATCTGGAGGAAATAAAAGATGGTTCAAAATAGGGGACATAGGAGATGGGTGCAGGGCTACATCATGGGTAATATGAAGTCTGTCCCACACCTTGAGAGTAAATCGCACATTTGGGATTGCATAAGCCGGCACAGACAGGATGGACAGAAAGGCTGGCATTGAAATATGAGCAGAGAGGCTGATACATAGAAAGCAGGGAAAGAGTGGCTGGCACAGAGGAGATGAAAAAAGCATAAGGCTGGCACAGAGGAGAAAAGTGAAAAGAGAGCCTGACACGGAAAGTAACCAAAATGAGAATGATTAAAAAAAAATTAATAAATAAAAATAATGTTACAGGAAAAAATGTACATGTTAGAGGAGAAGCTGAGTTGAGATCAGCGGCAGGCAGCAAACTGTGGCATGGTACTACCTGAGCCAACTGGACAGTCCTTCAAATTACCACAGGGCTCACATAAGGCAGGTCACCAGAATCCTTGGCTGAGATCCGCGGTGCATACAGGAGGAGAGGGGGACTGTTTCCCCGGTAAACATCCTCACACTGTCAGCAGGATATACTATGTACACAAAGAAGCAGCCCGGCCACACTCATTGCACACTCAGCATGGCCGGGTAACTTATTCAACCTGTCTCCCAGTGGTTGTGAGGAATCTGGATGCTGCCGTGGTCACCCGGATGCCCGCTCTGTTGCGCAGCTCAGGGGGAGGAGGAAATGGGACGGCAACGCTCTGCACTTCAATATAGGTTTAAGTTGCATCTGTGACCTGCACTTGCGCTCCGCACCTGTACCACCTTGTGCTCTCTGTCTAAACGATGTGGTATAGGTGGCAATGAATCGGCGTAGGGGGGGTTTCTGGGTACTCAGAAACCCCCCCTGCGTGCGCTACTGACGGATATGAGGTCAACCATATGCCCAAATGAAACGGTTACAAAGGTTATACGTGGAGTCCAGAGCCAAAATCAGGATGGGGACAGGCAAGGTCTGGAACAAGTACCAGGGCCGGAAAACAGCGCAGTCGCCCTGAGGGTGCAACTGGCTGCATCCCCGTTCCAAGGGGACTTTAGTCAGCTGCATTGTAATGAGTCAAACTGACTCATTACAAGCCGCCTGAGCAAGGAGACGAGCACCAGCTGTCCCTCCCCTTCCACATAGGCTTGCGGCCGCCGCTGTGAATGCTGGGATGCGCTTCCCTCATCCCAGCATTCACAGCGGCGGCGGCCAGCCTATGTGGAAGGAGAGGGACAGCTGCAGCGGCGGCGCCACCAATTACACTGTGCTGCTGCGGCTCCCGAGTACCTTCCCTCCTCCTCCCCGGGATCTGCCAGCAGCTGAGCAGCTGCACCGAGGAGCCTGACTGCCTGGGCCAGCGGGGAGAAAGTATCTATCTATCTATCTATCTATCTATCTATCTATCTATCTATTCTGTCTACCTATCTATCTACCTATCTGTCTATTTATCCAGGGCCATAACTAGGTAGCAGACAACGCATATGCGTATTAATGTGTAAAAAGTGGACTCTGTCTGCCGTAATGTGTAAAAAGGGGGGACTCTGTCTGCCGTAATGTGTAAAAGGTGGACTCTGTCTGCCGTAGTGTGTAAAATGGGGGGACTCTGTCTGCCGTAATGTGTAAAAGGTGGACGCTGTCTGCCGTAATGTGTAAAAAGGGGGACTCTGTCTGCCGTAATGTGTAAAAGGTGGACTCTGTCTGCTGTAATGTGTAAAAAGGGGATGCTGCCTGCCGTAATGTGTAAAAAGGGGACGCTGTCAGTCATAATGTGTAAAAAGGGGACGCTGTCTGCCATAATGTGTAAAAAGTGGACTTTGCCGTAATGTGTTAAAAGGGGACTCTACCTGCCGTAATGTGTAAAAGGGGCTCTACCTGGTGTAGTGGCGCTACTGTGCGGCGTAATTTGAATAATGGAGACTACTGTGCACTATTATATGAATTGGTATTATTTTGTGGCCACACCCGTTCCCCATGAAGCCATGCCCCTTTATTTTTTATGCGCTCCTACAGCACACACTGCCCCTATTTTACATAAGGGGGGCTGTAGATGCCGTTTCCTGCGCACAGCGCTAAAATGTCTAGTTATGGCACTGAGAAGTACAATAACCTGCCAACACATGAAATATAAGGGACTGCAATTGGACTAAGTAATTTGCTAAAGTTTGAACATCGGAGAGTCATTAGCCTGGTATAAGAGAGAATAAGGTTAAGTAATGAAAATGCAGAGATATATGATTGCAGTAGGGTGCAAAATAAAGGGAAACTTAGTAAACGTGGATTGTACGTGCGAGGGAACGTAAAGAGCCATAGCTTCAGACTTGGAGCTATTGACTTTGTAAAAGGAGAGGGAGTCACATATCTTTAATTCTGACTGAAGATTAGGAAGAGACACTAAGTGATTTGTCTAAATAAGAAAGGGGCTAGGTATGAGTGACCGGCGTTTGGGATCCCGCCGGTCACCATACCGACGCCAGGATCCCAAGGTTTAGATTGCCAGCGGGAGGGGGCGAGTGCAATGAAGCTAGCAGTAGGGCTATTGTGATGTCAGCAGTAACCGCTGGGTAACCCAGCAGGATCTGGAGGAAATAAAAGATGGTTCAAAATAGGGGACATAGGAGATGGGTGCAGGGCTACATCATGGGTAATATGAAGTCTGTCCCACACCTTGAGAGTAAATCGCACATTTGGTATTGCATAAGCCGGCACAGACAGGATGGACAGAAAGGCTGGCATTGAAATATGAGCAGAGAGGCTGATACATAGAAAGCAGGGAAAGAGTGGCTGGCACAGAGGAGATGAAAAAAGCATAAGGCTGGCACAGAGGAGAAAAGTGAAAAGAGAGCCTGACACGGAAAGTAACCAAAATGAGAATGATTAAAAAAAAATTAATAAATAAAAATAATGTTACAGGAAAAAATGTACATGTTAGAGGAGAAGCTGAGTTGAGATCAGCGGCAGGCAGCAAACTGTGGCATGGTACTACCTGAGCCAACTGGACAGTCCTTCAAATTACCACAGGGCTCACATAAGGCTGGTCACCAGAATCCTTGGCTGAGATCCGCGGTGCATACAGGAGGAGAGGGGGACTGTTTCCCCGGTAAACATCCTCACACTGTCAGCAGGATATACTATGTACACAAAGAAGCAGCCCGGCCACACTCACTGCACACTCAGCATGGCCGGGTAACTTATTCAACCTGTCTCCCAGTGGTTGTGAGGAATCTGGATGCTGCCGTGGTCACCCGGATGCCCGCTCTGTTGCGCAGCTCAGGGGGAGGAGGAAATGGGACGGCAACGCTCTGCACTTCAATATAGGTTTAAGTTGCATCTGTGACCTGCACTTGCGCTCCGCACCTGTACCACCTTGTGCTCTCTGTCTAAACGATGTGGTATAGGTGGCAATGAATCGGCGTAGGGGGGGTTTCTGGGTACTCAGAAACCCCCCCTGCGTGCGCTACTGACGGATATGAGGTCAACCATATGCCCAAATGAAACGGTTACAAAGGTTATACGTGGAGTCCAGAGCCAAAATCAGGATGGGGACAGGCAAGGTCTGGAACAAGTACCAGGGCCGGAAAACAGCGCAGTCGCCCTGAGGGTGCAACTGGCTGCATCCCCGTTCCAAGGGGACTTTAGTCAGCTGCATTGTAATGAGTCAAACTGACTCATTACAAGCCGCCTGAGCAAGGAGACGAGCACCAGCTGTCCCTCCCCTTCCACATAGGCTTGCGGCCGCCGCTGTGAATGCTGGGATGCGCTTCCCTCATCCCAGCATTCACAGCGGCGGCGGCCAGCCTATGTGGAAGGAGAGGGACAGCTGCAGCGGCGGCGCCACCAATTACACTGTGCTGCTGCGGCTCCCGAGTACCTTCCCTCCTCCTCCCCGGGATCTGCCAGCAGCTGAGCAGCTGCACCGAGGAGCCTGACTGCCTGGGCCAGCGGGGAGAAAGTATCTATCTATCTATCTATCTATCTATCTATCTATCTATCTATCTATCTATCTATCTATCTATCTATCTATTCTGTCTACCTATCTATCTACCTATCTGTCTATTTATCCAGGGCCATAACTAGGTAGCAGACAACGCATATGCGTATTAATGTGTAAAAAGTGGACTCTGTCTGCCGTAATGTGTAAAAAGGGGGGACTCTGTCTGCCGTAATGTGTAAAAGGTGGACTCTGTCTGCCGTAGTGTGTAAAATGGGGGGACTCTGTCTGCCGTAATGTGTAAAAGGTGGACGCTGTCTGCCGTAATGTGTAAAAAGGGGGACTCTGTCTGCCGTAATGTGTAAAAGGTGGACTCTGTCTGCTGTAATGTGTAAAAAGGGGATGCTGCCTGCCGTAATGTGTAAAAAGGGGACGCTGTCAGTCATAATGTGTAAAAAGGGGACGCTGTCTGCCATAATGTGTAAAAAGTGGACTTTGCCGTAATGTGTTAAAAGGGGACTCTACCTGCCGTAATGTGTAAAAGGGGCTCTACCTGGTGTAGTGGCGCTACTGTGCGGCGTAATTTGAATAATGGAGACTACTGTGCACTATTATATGAATTGGTATTATTTTGTGGCCACACCCGTTCCCCATGAAGCCATGCCCCTTTATTTTTTATGCGCTCCTACAGCACACACTGCCCCTATTTTACATAAGGGGGGCTGTAGATGCCGTTTCCTGCGCACAGCGCTAAAATGTCTAGTTATGGCACTGAGAAGTACAATAACCTGCCAGCACATGAAATATAAGGGACTGCAATTGGACTAAGTAATTTGCTAAAGTTTGAACATCGGAGAGTCATTAGCCTGGTATAAGAGAGAATAAGGTTAAGTAATGAAAATGCAGAGATATATGATTGCAGTAGGGTGCAAAATAAAGGGAAACTTAGTAAACGTGGATTGTACGTGCGAGGGAACGTAAAGAGCCATAGCTTCAGACTTGGAGCTATTGACTTTGTAAAAGGAGAGGGAGTCACATATCTTTAATTCTGACTGAAGATTAGGAAGAGACACTAAGTGATTTGTCTAAATAAGAAAGGGGCTAGGTATGAGTGACCGGCGTTTGGGATCCCGCCGGTCACCATACCGACGCCAGGATCCCAAGGTTTAGATTGCCAGCGGGAGGGGGCGAGTGCAATGAAGCTAGCAGTAGGGCTATTGTGATGTCAGCAGTAACCGCTGGGTAACCCAGCAGGAAGGGAATTTGTGCTGGCAGCAGTTACTGCTGGGTAGCCCAGCAATAGGGCCTTTGTGATGTTAGCAGTAGGTTCATTGTGACGTCAGCAGTAGTGATGGATTGGCCAGAAATACTGCCATTGTGATGTCAGCACTTATTGCTGGGTAGCCCAGAAATATGGCCATTGTGATGCCAGCATTGCTTGGTAGCCCAGCAATAGGCCCATTTTGATGTCAGCAGTAGGTCTTAGTAGGGAAGTGAAATTTATTGTAGGTAATAGTTAAAAAAAGGTTAATGCTTTAATTGGGTTAGTTAAGATGATTCATGTTTTATTAGACTGAGGGAGGTAATTAGTGGGTTACATAAATTGAATTCTTTAATGATGATGGGGCTCATTAATAATGGGGATTATGTAGGTAATTATTGTAAAAAGAAAACAGTATGTATTCAGATTGGCGCTTTAAATGTTCCAACAATGATTGGAGAAGGTCTCAAAGTACACCCAATGTCCCTCCTTGTTAAATGTCTCCATAGGACTAAACATGTAAAAAGGAAAAAAAAATAGTATAATATTATTTGGTTAATAACAACCCCTGGACCTGATTCAGAGTCGCACGCAATGCTGATGTACTGTACATGGAGTTGAGCGATTTTTGCTACTACAGGTGTAAGAAAATACAGGTGGTCATTCCGAGTTGATCGCTAGCTGCTTTCGTTGCCAGCACAGCGATCAGGCAAAAAATCAGCACTTCTGTGCATGCGTATGGGGCGCACTGTGCACACATGACGTACTTTCACAAAAGCCGATGCAGTTTTACACAAGGTCTAGCTACGCTTTTCAGTCGCACTGCAGACCGCAGAGTGATTGACAGGAAGTGGGTGTTTCTGGGTGGTAACAGACCGTTTTCGGGGAGTGTGTGTAAAAACGCAGGCGTGTCAGATACAAACGCGGGCGTGCCTGGAAAAACGCAGGCATGGCTGGCCGAACGCAGGGCGTGTTCGTGACGTTAAAACAGGAACTAAACAGACTGAAGTGATCGCTAGTTAGGAGTAAGTCTCGAGCTACTCAGAAACTGCACAATCTTTTTTTGTAGCAGCGCTGAGATCCTTTCGTTCGCACTTCTGCTAAGCTAAGATACACTCCCAGAGGGCGGCGGCTTAGCGTTTGCACTGCTGCTAAAAGCAGCTAGCGAGTGAACAACTCGGAATGAGGGCAACAGTGCCTACATTACACAGTGTGTACACACATAGGCGCTGTTGCAGTTGAGACGCATGGTAATAGCAATGTCTTGAAAAGTGCTCGGCGCTCGTGGCCGGTGACAGGGAGGTGGCAAAACAGATGCACAGAGATGGTCTGTTTAATGGGCATATTATGGATATGTCACTAAAGTGTTTGTGCACATAGACACTTCATCATTCACATTGGAGGCCATACTCTGATAGAAAATGTGCACCTGCCATAGGGCTGGTGCAAGTTTCAATGATGTGACCGATGATGGCATGTGAAGACAGACAAGGTGGAATTACAGTATTTAGAATCTGAAAATAGTTTGAGTCACTAACTACCAGACTAAAGCTGTCAGCTATTCAATTGAACGGCTGATTTATCGTGAAACTGTCGGTAGGTGTGTACCCCCGAAATGTCTGTGAATGACGTAGTTCACAAACGGGTGTAGTATGGTATGACGGCGGCCGGGCTCCCGGCGACCAGCATACCGGCACCGGGAGCCCGACCGCCGGCATACCGACAATGTGGCAAGCGCAAAGGAGCCCCTTGCGGGCTCGGTGGCGCGCACATGCACCACGCTATTTATTCTCCCTCCAGGGGGGTCGTGGACCCCCACGAGGGAGAATATCTGTCGGTATGCCGGGTGTCGGGTTCCCTGGCGCCGGTATACTGTGCGCCGGGATCCCGACATTCGGCATACTGAAGACCACCCTTCACAAACATATCGCATAGACCCTGCAGCACAGCTGATGACCAATATATCTGCAGATATACTGTATCACATCTGGCGTAGTGTACAGGTGGTCAGCCAACTGCCCATACACTTGTAGCAGCTGCTGCTGGTGAATGACATCTCACTGTGCGGACACATTTAAATGCCCGCCCAATTATGACTTCAAGCACGACACATTAGGCTGATGATAGGTCAGCCAGGTGTGTACCCAACTTAACAATTGAAATCAGCAAATCAATGCCCAGATTTATCAAGCCTTGGAGAGTGATAAATTGTACGGTGATAAATTATCAACCAATCAGCTCCTAATTGTCATTTTTCAAACACAGCCTGTAGCATGGCAGTTAAGAGCTGGTTGTTTGGTACTTTATCACCGTGCATTTTATCACTCTGCAAGGCTTAATAAATCTGGGCCCAAGTGCCTTCTATGAGTGCAGATGGAAACCAGGCGTACACCAGAGGGTATGTGCCAAGGTAGGAAGTCCTCCACTGGCACACAAACCAATGCATTTTGTTGTGTGATACATCTTTTTAAAAGTCCTTGATAAAGACGTAACTTGAGGTTTATTATAGAGATGAGCGGGTTCGGTTTCTCTGAATCCGAACCCGCCAGAACTTCATGTTTTTTTTCACGAGTCCGAGCGACTCGGATCTTCCCGCCTTGCTCGGTTAACCCGAGCGCGCCCGAACGTCATCATGACGCTGTCGGATTCTCGCGAGGCTCGGATTCTATCGCGAGACTCGGATTCTATATAAGGAGCCGCGCGTCGCCGCCATTTTCACACGTGCATTGAGATTGATAGGGAGAGGACGTGGCTGGCGTCCTCTCCGTTTAGACACTTGATTTACTAATTTTGGGGAGCATTAGGAGTACTCAGTAGTGTACAGTGCAGAGTTTTGCTGATAGTGACCAGTGACCACCACTTTTATTTATAATCCGTTCTCTGCCTGAAAAAAGCGATACACAGCACACAGTGACTCAGTCACATACATACCATATCTGTGTGCACTGCTCAGGCTCAGGCCAGTGTGCTGCATCATCTATATATATTATATATCTGTCTGACTGCTCAGATCACACAGCTTATAATTGTGGGGGAGACTGGGGAGCACTACTGCAGTGCCAGTTATAGGTTATAGCAGGAGCCAGGAGTACATAATATTATATTAAAATTAAACAGTGCACACTTTTGCTGCAGGAGTGCCACTGCCAGTGTGACTAGTGACCAGTGACCTGACCACCAGTATATAATATTAGTAGTATACTATCTCTTTATCAACCAGTCTATATTAGCAGCAGACACAGTACAGTGCGGTAGTTCACGGCTGTGGCTACCTCTGTGTCGGCACTCGGCAGCCCGTCCATAATTGTATATACCAGTGACCTAACCGTGGTTTTTTTTTCTTTCTTTATACATACATACTAGTTACGAGTATACTATCTCTTTATCAACCAGTCTATATATTAGCAGCAGACACAGTACAGTGCGGTAGTTCACGGCTGTGGCTACCTCTGTGTCGGCACTCGGCAGCCCGTCCATAATTGTATATACCAGTGACCTAACCGTGGTTTTTTTTTCTTTCTTTATACATACATACTAGTTACGAGTATACTATCTCTTTATCAACCAGTCTATATATTAGCAGCAGACACAGTACAGTGCGGTAGTTCACGGCTGTGGCTACCTCTGTGTCGGCACTCGGCAGCCCGTCCATAATTGTATATACCAGTGACCTAACCGTGGTTTTTTTTTCTTTCTTTATACATACATACTAGTTACGAGTATACTATCTCTTTATCAACCAGTCTATATATTAGCAGCAGACACAGTACAGTGCGGTAGTTCACGGCTGTGGCTACCTCTGTGTCGGCACTCGGCAGCCCGTCCATAATTGTATATACCACCTA